>NC_087343.1:105310454-105613484 GCF_030014295.1 Loxodonta africana | reverse complement strand
TTTAATTATAGCATATATTGAAGCTCTTAAATGGGAAAGGTTTATTTTGTAGCAGGCTTCACTGGAGAACTTCTTATAAGTTTGAAATTATTTTCAATTATTTATACTGTGTGTTTGGGGTAGGTATTTATACAAGCTCCAAATAATAATTATGCTATTCTTCTTTATAAAGTTTCTTTTTTTTTTTTTTGTCTTCTATCATTGGCTAGGAAATTCAGAACACTATTTAATAATAATAATAACGGTAAAAGTAAGCATCTTTCTTCTTTACTTTAAAAAGAATGCCTCTAATGTTTTACCAGTTAAATACTATGTTTGTAGTTATTTTTATCATACATATTCTACTAAGATAAGGAAGTTACAGGCCATCCCTGGATTATGAGTTTCACTCCAAAGTCTGTCTTTAAGTTGAATTTGTATGTAAGTTGGAACTGTTAGGTACGATTCGTATCTAATGGTAGCTGGTCAAATGTTTGTCTTAGTATATAGTATACAATCTATATTTCTATGCATAAAAAGTAGTAAAGTAACACTTCCAGATATGCTAAAACATCTTTAACATAAAAATTAAACCAAACCCATTACTGTCAAGTTGATTCTGACTCATAGCAACCCTATAGGACAGAGTAGAACTACTCTACAGGGTTTCCGAGGAGCTGCTGGTGAATTCGAACTGCCAACTTTTTGGTTAGCACCCAAACGCTTAACCACTGCAACCACCAGGGCTCCTCTTTACATAATAGTACAGTAATGTAATAATAATATTTAGATTAGCTTCAAAGTAGAGCCTGCTTGTTATTTCAAACCACTGCGTGTACCTCGAGTTTTTAACATAATAGGCTTTATGGGAGTTGGTTTGTAACTATGAGTTGTATGTAATTCAGACTTTTGGAATTCAGGGACTGCCTGTTTAACAACATGTAGTAAATAATGACACATAGCAAATAGTTATCATTTTGGTTTTGTTAGATTTTGCTAATGGTTCAGATTTTCCTAGTATTCCTGGCCTATTTTCTAATTCAAGAAATGCCTAAACATTTATTTCTTCTCTCCCTTGACTTCTTCCAAGTATCTTCACTCAATGCTCAGATTTTTAGGTGACAGTTCTGGTTTACTGATTTGATTGAGTTTCCTTCAAGCCAAGGTCCTACAGGATGGAGCAGTACTTTTGTTCAGAGAAACTCAGAATCTTAATCTCACTTGAACTGGATGGACCTTTCTGTTTATAGCCTCTGGTTCACTTCTTCCTCAACTTTCACCAGAGGAACCCTCAGCCTGCTTTTCATGTCTTCAGAAGAGGTCTTTTTCTTTGGCTACTTTTGGGATTTTGTTCACTATTAAGACGGTTTTGCACTTTTCTCTCTGCTGTCTAGTGTGAACTTCTGCAAGGAAGACTTAGTAAACTCTACCCTCTTCAATAGATTCACCCTGGGCTGCTTCTTGCAACTTGAATAGTCTATGGGGGTATTTCTCTCTTTTTGTTTTTTTTCAATCTCTTGTCAGGGATTTAGGTGATCAGATTTCAGTTCTATAGTTAAACCAGCTGTTACTTAGGCAAGCCTCCAAGAGATGTACAGGAGCTCCAGCTGTTTCAAGACTGTAAAGACCAGAAGGCTCCAGTTTATCTAAACCCTTGAGGGTGTCAGAGTGAGACCCTCAAAAGGGGCAACAATCATTGAGTTTGCATTTAACAATTTTTACATAATTTGTTCAGTGACATTGGTTACATTTTTCATGATGCGTCAACTTTCTTATTATTTCCGTTCTGGTTGCTCCATTTCCAGTAATCTAGTTTCCTTGCCCCCTTGCCTTCTCAACTTTGCTTTTGAGGAAATGTTGATCACTTGATCTCATATAGATGATTTTTTTAAAAGGAGCACAGTAGTCTTGGATGGTATTGTTTATTTTATAAGCCAATCTTATTTAGCAAAATGATGACCTCATGGAATAGTTGTGGTTCAAGGTTTAAAGAGCATCTCAGGGCAAAAGATTAGAGGAGTCTTCAGTCTCAACTGGGTCGGTGAGTCTGGATTTCTTAAGAATTTGAGTTCTGTTCCATATTTTGTTCCCATTCTGTCAGAATCCACCTATTGTGTTCCTGATCAGAATGATCAGTAGTGGTAGCCAGGCACCATTTAGTTCTTCAGATATCAGGGTAGATGAGGTTGTGGTTCATGTAGACTGTTAGTCCTGTGGACTAGTTTCTTCTCTGAGTCTTTGGACTCCTTTCTGATTTAATCAGGACACATAGAGACCAGTAGTTATATCTTAGATGGCTGTTCACAAGTTTTTAGGACTCTAGATGCTACTCACCAAATTAGAAAGTAGAACGTAAACTTTAGTACTGTATTATGCCAACTCACTGCGTTGTTCCATGATATGGTCCTAACCCATTAAACCTTGTAAATCAATCACATGAGGTATTTGATTAAGTCAAAGCAGTATCTGTGTTTGTGCCCCCATGTGCATTATTGTATGTATGAATATATACGGATGCATATACTTTTTTACCTATAACAATATACATGTATGTCAGTTTGCCATACAGTGGTGGCTTGCCTGTTGCCATGGTGCTGGAAGCTATACTATCAGTATTTCAAATATCAGCAGGGTTACCCACAGCAGACAGGCTCCAGTAGAGCTTCCAGACTAAGACAGACTAGGAAGAAAGACTTGGCAATCTATTTCTAGAAAAATTGGCCAATGAAAATCTTATGAATAACAGCAGAACGTTGTCTGAGATAGTGCTGGAAGATGTGCTCCTCAGGTTGTAAAGCACTCAAAATATGACTAGGGAAGAGCTGCCTCAAAATAGAGTTGATCTTAATGACATGGATGGAGTAAAGCATTCAAGATCTTCACTTACTGATATGGCACTACTCAAAAGAAGAAGAAACAACTGCAAACACCCATTAATAATTGGAAGGTGGAATGTATGAAGTACGAATCTAGGAAAATTGAGAGTCATCAAAAACAAAACAGAATCCATAAAGATTAGTATCCTAGGCATTAGTGAGCTGAAAAGGACTGGTATGAGCCATTTTGAATCAGATAGCCTATCATGCCAGGAATGACAAATTGAAGAGGAATGGTGTTACATTCACAGTTAAAAAGAACATTTCAAGATCTATCCTGAAGTACAATGCTGTCAGTGATAATATGATATCCATACACCTACAAGAAAGACTAGTTAATACAACTATTACTCAAATTTATGCACCAACCACTATGGCCAAAGATGAAGAAATTGAAGATTTTTACCAATTTCTGCAGTCTGAAAATAATCAAACACGCAGTTAAGATGCATTGATAGTTACTGGTGATTGTTATACAAAAGTTGGAAACAAAGAAGAAGAATCTGTAGTTGGAAAATATGGCCTAGGTGATAGAAATGACACCAGAGATCACACGATAGAATTTTGCAAGAGCAGCGACTTATTCATAGCAAACGCTTTTTTTCAGCAACACAAATGGCAACTGTACACGTGGACTTCACCAGAAGGAATACACAGGAACCAAACTGGCTACATCTGTGGAGATGATGGAAAAGCTGTATATCATCAGTTAGAACAAGGCCAGGAGCCAACTGCAGAACAAAAGATCAATTGCTCATATGCAAGTTCAAGTTGAAACTGAAGAAAATTAAAACAAGTTCACAAGAGCCAAAGCACAACCTTGAGTATATCCCACTTGAATTTAGAGACCACCTAAACAATAGATTTGACTCATGATTAAAGACCAGACAAGTTGTGATATGACATTAAGGACATCATATGTGAAGAAAGCAAGAGGTCATTAAAAAGACAAGAAAAAAAGAAAAGACCAAAATGGATGTCAGCAGAGACTCCAAAACTTGCTCTTGAACATAAAGTAGCTAAACTGAATGGAAAAAATGACAAAGTAAAAGAACTGAACAGAAGATTTCACCGGGCAGGTCTAGAAGGCAAAGTATTACAATGAAATATGCAAGGACCTGGAGTTAGAAAACCAAAAGGGAAGAACAAGTTTTGCAGTTCTCAAGCTGAAAGAACTGAAGAAAAAATTCAAGTATTGAGTTGCAATACTAAAGGATTCTATGCACAAAATATTGAATGACTCAGGAAGCATTAAAGGAAGATCTTTTTTACAAAGAGTCATTGTACCAAAAGGAATTGGTGGATGTTCCACTATTTCAGGAGGCAGCATATGATAAAGAACTGATAGTATTGAAGGGAGAAACCCTAGTTGCTCTGAAGGCATTGGTGAAAACAGGGCTACATGGATTGATGGCACGCCAGTTGAGCTGTTTCAACAAATGGATGCAGTATTGGAAGCACTCTCATCTATGCCTAGGAATTTGGAAAACAGGTACCTGGCCAATCGACGGGAAGAGGTCCATGTACGTACTCATTCCAAAGAAAGGTGATCCAACAGAATGTGGAAATTATTGAAGAATATCATTACTAGCACAGGAAATTGAAATTTTACTGAAGATAATTCAAAAACGGTTGCAGTTGTATGTTGACAGTGAACTGCTGGAAATTCAAGTTGTGTTCATGATAGGTTGTGGAATGAGGAATGTCATTGCTGATGTCAGATTTATCTTGGCTGATATTAGAGAATACCAGAAGGATGTTTACCTGTGTTTTATTGACTATGAAAAGGTATTCTGGGTGGATCATAAAAAATTATGCATGCATTATAAAGAATGGGAATTCCAGACCTCTTAATTGTACTCATGAGGAACCTGTACATAAACCAAGAGGCAGTTGTTCTAACAGAACAAGGGTTTACTGCTTGGTTTAAAATCACGAAAAGTGTGTGTCAGGATTATATTCTTTCACCATACTTATTCAGTCTGTATGCTGAGCAAATAATCCGAGAAGCTGAACTATATGAAGAAGAACAGGGCATCAGGACTGGAGGAAGACTCATTAACAACCTGCGATATGCAGATGACACAATCTTGCTTGCCGAAAATGAAAAGGACTCGAAGTACTTAGGGACGATGATCAAAGACTGCAGCCTTCATTATGGATTACATTTCAACATAAACCAAAATTGTCACCACGGACCAATAAGCAACATCATGATAAATGGAAAAAATATTGAAGTTGTAAGCAATTTCATTTTACTTGGAATATGATCAATACCCATAAAAGCAGCACTCAAGAAATGAAACAACATGCTGCAATGGACAAATCTGCTGCGAAAGACTGCTTTAAAGTGTGAAAAAGCAACGAAGTCACTCTGAAGACCAAGGTGAGCCTTACCCAAGTCATGGTGTTTTCAATCGCCTCAAATGCATGGAAAAGCTGGACAATGAATAAGGAAGACTGATGAAGAACTGATGCCTATGAATTACGGTGTTGGCAAAGAATATGGAATATGCCATAGACTTTCAGAAGAACGAGCAAATCTGTCTTGGAAGTAGTACAGCCAGAATGCTCATTAGAAGCAAGGATGGCGAGACTTCATCTTACGTACTTTGAACATGTCATCAGAAGGGACCAGTCCAGGCAGAAGAGTATCATGTTTGGTAAAGTAGAGGGTCAGCCAAAAAGAGGAAGACCCTCAATGAGATGAACTGACACAGTGGCTGCAACAATGGACTCAAACATAGCAATGATTGTGAGGATGACGAAGGACTGGGCAGTGTTTAGTTCTGCTGTACACAGGGTTACCTATCCCTGGTAACCACCAGTGATCACTGGTTTCAATATATACACCTATTCTTTTCTTTTTTGTAATAGTGAGTTATAACCTTAGTTAACCATTAGTTCATACAGTATTTGTCATTTTCTGATTGACTTATTTCACTCAGCATAATGTCCTTCAGATATATCCACATTATATTTTGAGAACTCATCATTATTCTTTATGGCTGCATAGTATTCCATTGTATGTACGTACCACATTTGTTTATCCATTTATCCATTGACAGACACTTAGGCTATTTCCATCTTTTGGCTATTGTAAGTATAGTTCATCTTTTAAACTAGATTTAGTCATTGACATTGGAGAGTTAAGGGAATGAATAATGAAGAGAAAAGTAGGGGAGAATGAATTTGAGGAGAAAAGGAAACTTAGGAGTAATAATAATATATTTTCCCAACATGAGTCAAATTTTTCTCCAAAGCCCTTTTTAGGTTAAAGATGAATAATACAAATAAAATAAAGGTTTAAGAGTTGTCTTAAAGCAAAGAAAATGGAAACTGCTTGTCCCAGTGGTTACCATCACGAGGTCACTTTTACTGAGGCTGTATGCAAGCAGATAACTCCTGCCCAAGGAAAGTAGAAGAGAAAAGGGCAGGATTTAATTCTATGTAGGTTCATGGATTCTTAGCTTATTCTTCCATCTCAGTGTGAGAGAAGACAACACTTTTTCAAAGAGTTGTTTTTACTTACTCCTGTCAGCTAGAGCTATGTATACCTGAATATGGTCAGTTATTCTCAGCGTAAATGCCTCTGCTTTAAAGATTCTCAGAGAATCTACAACAAAACCTGTTATGGGTTGAATTGTGTCTCCCAGAAATATGTGTTGTAAATGCTAACTCCTATATCTTTGGTTCAGAAGCCCCGTGGAGCAGCAGTTAAGTGCTGGGCTACTAACCAAAAGATCGGTGATTCGAATCCATCAGCTGCTGTGCGGGAGAAATATGTAGCAGCCTGTTCCTGTGAAGAGTACAACCTTGAAAACCCTATAGGGCAGTTCTACTTCATCCTATAGGGTGGCTATGAGTCAGAATTGACTCCATGGCAGTGGGTTTGGTGTTCTATAGCTGCGGTTATAATCCCATTTGGGAATGTGTTTTCTTTGTTAGATTAATAAGGCAGTATTAGTGTATGGTATATCTTAATCTTTTTTGAGATATAAAAGAGCAGATTAAGTAAGAAAGCAAGCAAGCATAAACTGAGGGGAAGATACATGCCACGTGATTACCAAGGAACCTAGGAACAGAAGCTGAGAAAACAAGGACCTTCCCCCAGAGTGGAGAGAGAGAGAGCCTTCCCCTAGAGCCAGCACTCCAAATTCAAACTTCTAACCTCCCAAACTGTGAGAAAGTAAATTTCTGTTGTTAAAGCCATTCATTTGTGGTATTTCAGTTATAGCAGCACTAAATAACTAAGGCAAAAGCTAACACGCTATTAATTTTTCTGAGAACCATGTGTACTCTGAGGTTCACAAAATAGAGAAGTTGAAAAGGCCATCCTGGGAGACTTGATACGTGTTCACCCCTGGCAGATTTGAGTCAGTTGCTCAGGAATAGAAGGCGACGTTAGGAACCTACTGGAAATAGTCTTCTGCTTCACCTACAAGGCCTACTTGCCACCAGATAGGATCCCATTCCAGGAAGGCAGCATGGTTTTCAAGAAATAGATTCTACCAATAACTCATCTTTGTGACCACATCACAAAACCTACAACTTAGCAAATAAGCATAAAAAAATGTTTAGAGGTTAAATGGCAGGTTTAATATCTATGGTGATAGCAGAGGGCACTGTTAACTAAAGAAAAATTAAAAATTTTCTGCCCCATCTATCTGTGACTATATTCTGAAATGGTGAAACTTCTTATCATACTACACTGCATACAAGAACAATGGAAAAAAAGGCTACTTGGTGAAAAAAAATAATTTACCAGGAAAGCACAGAACAAACCAAAAAAGGAAATTAATCAGATTATTTTCTCACCTTCAAGTGATCTTTGCAGATGTTTTCACAAGTCTCAGGACATCTGCTGTTCATCAATTCTAGCAAATACACAGTGTCACTGTAGTGCTAAAACATTACCCTTATATTTCCAACCTGGAGGCTATCTGCTTTTTTTTTTTTTTTACATATGCTTCTACAACTTAGAGTCCTCAAGGAATTATTCTGTGCAGCTTTTGTTCTTCTGTAGTAAAGAAGAAAAAAAGACCGAACCCATTGCTGTCAAGTCAAGACTCATAGTGACCCTATAGGACAGAGTAGAACTGCCCTATTGCATTTCTAAGGCTGTAGTCTTTGCAGACTGCCACATCTTTCTCCCTCAGAGGGGCTAGTGGGCTTGAACTGCTGATTTTTCAGTTAGCAGCCAAGTGCTTTAACTACTGCACCACCAAGGCTCCTGGTAGTAGAGACAGACTCCCTTAATTCAAGGCATCAAAAAAAGAAAGCAAAAGAAGAAACGTAAGATAAGCTATTTTTATTAACCTTTTACTTACCTTCCTTTGTATTATATTTTAAACCTGACGTTTAATTCCCTAAAACAAATTAAGCACTTGGCAATTAATTTGGACTGTATTCATTACAGGAAGCAGTTAAAAAGACCGAGAATTGTTTGTTAAATCAATCCTCAATTTATTAGCTGTCTTAGACTTTTAGCAAAACTGTTTAGGATGGCTCTTTATAACAATTCCATTTTTGGAACTGTTTAATACTCAGATATACAAAAAAGTCAAATAAAAGATATTTCAGTTAAAAACAATTCAATGTACAGATATGAGAAAATTATGTATGTATATTTACATAAGCAGTTTATATCTGAATCTGAAAAGTTAAAATATTATATTGGAACATTAAAAAAAATCTGAAACCAAGAAACAAAAGTTTAACTTATAAATCAATGCAGGATTTGATAAAAGAAATACAAATATAAGAAAAAGACATTTTTACCTTTTGTTTTCATGACTTAAGTAAAATAATGATACCAAAGAAAGGAAAGGAACAAGTCTGTGTGTTGATATGTAAATATCATTGCAGATATATTTCTCCATTTAAATCACCCATTCTGAATAAGTGCTTTTGTTTTCCACGTTCCTGTGGGATCCATCAGGTCAAATGTCAGCTCTGTCCTCAAAATGGCCTCTTAAAACCCTGTGTCTCCTTCCTCCAAAAGCAGGTGCATGAAATAAACCAGCAGGCAGTCAAAGTTGAAATTACATTTGTGTGTCCTAAATCATGACATTAGTCTTGAAGAGAAAGAAGAAAGCACAGATGTCTTTTCACCAAAGGACCTATCTCTATGGAAAAAAAGGGGGGTGGGGACAGGAAATCACAGAGACACACCACATTCCTGTTTGTTCCAACTGAGCACTTCCACAGACCTTCTTTGTATGAGCGAATGAAGACCAGACTCTCACAAGTGTTCCGGCCAAGATTAGTGCTGCAAATTCTCAGGCTCTGTGTGCACTCTGCTCTCCTTACACTTCCAAAATATTAACATCATTTCATATTTGACTGTTATGAACCTCATTTCCTGGCTAAATAAGGGGAAAGTTTTAGGACAAGAAGAGAGGGAGAGGGAAACATGGATGAGACACGCATGTGGGGGCATTTGGACTGTTCCCTTGAACATAACGTCCAGTACAGTGGTCCTTCCATACATACTGATTTTTCCATACTGAACGCTCTTACTCATTCTCACGTCAGCTTAACAACTTCCCTAGAATGAACATTTGAACAACTTTTAAAGGAAGCTGTTTTGAGCTTTGGAAATGTAATGTGAACATTAAGATTAAATTGCGTTGCGCACCTGCATTTTCTTATATCTTCAAATGTAAAAACCAGAATATTTTCTAAATTATGCAGTTATGCCACAGATTTCTGCTTTATCTTAATCATTCATATTTCAAATATATGGTTTTACATTTTTTGAAAAATACAGGAAAACAAAATGTAAACAAAAGTCACACATAATCCATCTTCTTTTTCAATGCAATGCAACCTAGAAAGGGAAGTCCCAACCTATCCCAAACCCTACCACGTGTTTGTCAATTTGTCCTACTGTGGTGGTTTGCATGTTGCTGTGATACTGGAAACTATGCCACCAGTATTTCAAATACCAGAAGGGTCATCCATGGTGGACAGGTTTCAGCTGAGCTTCCAGAATAAGGCAAACTATGAAGAAGGACTTGGCGGTCTAACTCTGAAAAAATTAGCCAGTGAAAACCTTATGAACAGCAGTGGGACATAGTCTGAAGTAGTGGTGGAAAATAAGCCTCTCAGGTTGGAAGGCAATAATGGGCTCAAATATAGCAAAGATTGTGAGGATGGCGCAGGACCGGGCAGTGTTTCTTTGTGTTTCTATGAATTGGAACTGACTCCACGGCACAGAACAACAACAACAACCACCACAAACCCATAGCTCATCATTATGATGACTAACATTTGGTCTTTCCAGATGTTTTGTTTTTGTTTATAAGTATATGTGTACATGTACATGTACACACATGTTAATAAATATTCATACTTACATATATGTAAAATCTGATTACATTTTATCTAAAATGTCCTTTCTTTAATAAAATATCTTAAACATACTTTTGTGGAAAAATATACACATCTACCTGATTTAACAGCTGCATTATATTGCATATTGTTTTTAAACATTCTTCTATTGATGGCTTGGCTCCAAATTTTGCTATTACAAAAGCTTATGTATTTACAGATAGATAATCTTTGCACACAGACCAAGTTACTCTAGGACAGAATCCAAGAACAAAAAAATTGTTGTTTCAAAGGATTTTTGCATTTTAAAATTTTCATGGGTGCTCCGCCATTGTCCTCATTCACTGTTAGCAGGAATGTGTGAGAGTACTTTTCCCCTTATTTATTATTACATATTGTTAATTTTATAATTTATATCAAACTGATGGGGGAAATCAGTTTTGTGGGTTTTTTTTTTTTTTTTTTTTAGTGTCCAAGTTGTTTTGTTTGGTTGGTTTTCTTCTCACTTCTCTTGTCGAACATTTAATGACCTACTTACTAGCCCTTTGTATTTTCTTTTTTGTGAATTCCCTGAATTCTGAATCTTGTTTTCTAATGGTCTGTCTATTATCGTTTTTAGGAGCTTTTCAGATATTATGGATCATAACTCTTGATTTGCTGAAGGTGTTGTAAATATCTTTTGAGTCTGTTCTTTGTCTTTTAAATTTATTTATGGTATATTTTATCATTTAGAAAAAAATTCAGTGTTTTTAAACATATTGTTTTTTTATTTTTTTGTTTTATATCTTGCTTAGGGAAGCTTTTTTTAATAAAAAAATCTCCTTTTTATTTAAAAAATTTAACTTTTTTTCATCTGTTTATTTCAAATATGCTACAAATTTTCTCAAAACTATTGACTGATTATTCCATGCTTCCACTGATTTGAAATGACACGTTTGTTATGGCCCTAGTAGGAATGCTATTAGTGAAAGGACAGGATAATGTAGGAAACAGACTTTGAAGTCTGATTGCCTAGATTTTAAACTCAGCTCCACCCCTTGCTCTCTGACTATGGGCAAGTTATTTATTCCCTCTCACATTCAGTTTTTTTTTTTTCCATCCGCATGATGGATTTCTGATTAACATGGTATCTAGGTTGGTTCCTAAGTAAATTGTTTATCTAGAGAATTCATTATATAGTCAAAATAGCCTGGTACTGATATAACGACAGGCACATTGGCCAATGAAATAGAATTGAGAACCCAGACATAAGTCCATCCACGTATAGTCATCTGATCTTCAACAAAGGCCCAAAGTCTGTCAAATGGGGAAAAAGCAGTCTTTTTAACAAATGGCTCTGGCAAAACTGAATGTCCATTTGCAAAAAAAAGTGAAACAGAATTTATTATGCTTTGAAGCTTAATTTTATCAAAACATTGGCAGCATTTACTGACATAATCTTGCCCTCTTTTTTTTAAACTCTGGTGTCACAGCCTTTAAGAATTTGGCTGCTAACCAAAATGTTGGCAGCTTGAATCCACTGGCCTCTTTTTGAAAGCCCTATGAGGCAATTCTACTCTGTCCTATAGGGTCACTGTAAGTTGGGATCAACGACAAGGAGTTTTTAAAATTATTCTTATGTATCTGACCTCTATATGACAACTATGTAAGTTTTGCATAGACTTTATCCTCTCAGCATGTTTACAATATCAGTCCCGCTATCTTTCAGGAAAGTGCTACCACTTTTGCCTTAGAACAGAAAGAATGACAGCGAGAAGTCCCTGATGACCTCTGTTGTATGCCAAAAGCTCTGCTAAGTGTTGGGTATTTGCATCCATGGCTTTTCCACTTTAGGCGGTTCACAATACAGGGATTAGAAGTTTATCTATAAACAGATAAGTCACAATTCAAGTTGCAAAGTGCTAAATAAGAATATGAGTAAAATACTACTGGGACTTAAAAGATGAACTCGTCCTAGTTGAAAAGGAAAGCTTTCCTGCAAAATGGGAAAGATAGGAAGGGCATCTGAGGAAGAAAACATATGTCTAGAGAGAGAGCTGTGAGGCAACAACAGTGAGAACATCTGTGTAGCTGGGGAAGCTGTAGAAAGCAGAGGAGTCAGGAAGGGTAAGTTAAGCCGAAGTGTTAAGAGCTTTAAGATAAATCAAGGAGTTTAATTTGTAACAACAGGCAATAGAAAGCCATCAGAGGTTAAAAAGCCAGGGAGCAACGTTACTGATTTGTGATATAAGAAATTACTGGGACCAAAATTTCTGCTTACTGCTGGTTGTTTACATACATAATTTTCTTTCTCCTAAAATGCCATGAAAATTGTTCTATGTGATAATCAAAGCCCTGTGAAAATAACTGGACAAGAACACATATACAAATCCATAAATGAACATTTTTATGGATATATTATTCAAGATATTTAAATATTTTCAAACTGAGGAGAGTGGTATATTGAAAAAACAATATCATAATTGCAAAGCCATTTAGGGTTTATTTCAGGAATGCAAAGATTGTTCAGTATTGTAAATATATTCAAATAATGTACTGTAAGAAAGACTTTTTTTTTTTAAATATATGAGTCTTCTAAAATGTGTAACAAAGGTATTTGGTAAAACATAACACATATTTTTTAGTATAAAAACCCATAGCAACCTAGGAGTTAAAAAGAAATGCCCTTAATTTAGTAAAATATCTATGATAAAAATAACTCCACCATTCATCTGTCAATTCGTTACACTGTGGCAGCTTGCGTGTTGCTGTGATGCTGGAAGCTAAGTCGTTGGTATTTCAAATGCTAGAAGGGTCATCCATAGTGGACAAGTTTCAAAGAACTTCTAGGCTAAGAGACTAGGAAGAAGGACCTGGCAGTTCATCTCTGAAAAAACTGGCCAATGAAAACCTTATGAATAGCAGCAGAACATTGTGATATAATGCTGGAAGATAAGTCCCTCAGGTTGAAAGGGACTCAAAATACAACTGGGGAAGAGCAGCCTCCTTAATTTTAGAGTTGACCGTAATGATATGAGTGCAGTAAACTTTTGGGACCTTCGTTTGCTGAAGCGACACCACTCAAAATGAGAAGAAACAGCTGCAAACATCCATTAGTAATTGGAATGTAGAATGTACAAAGTATGAATCTGGAAAAACTGGAAGTCATCAGAAATGAAATGAAACACATTAAGATGGTATCCTAGCCATTAGTGAGCTAAAATGGACTGGTATTGGCCATGTCGAATTGGACAATCATATGGTCTACTATGCTGGGAATGACAAATTGGAGAAGAAAGGTGTCATATTCATTGTCAAAAAGAACATTTCATATCTATCCTGAAGTACAAAGCTGTCAGTGATAGGATAATATCCACATGCCTATAAGAAATACCAATTAATACGGCTATTATTCAAATGTATGTGACAACCACTAATGCTAAAAAAAAAAAAAATGCTAAAGATGAAGAAGTTAAGATTTTTACCAACTTTTGCAGTCCAAAATTGATCAAACGTAAAATCAACATTCACTGATAATTATTGGTGATTAGAATGGGAAAGTTGGAAATTGAAGAAGGATCAGTTGGGAAATATAGTCTTGGTGATAGAAACAACATTGGAGATCCCATGAGAGATTTTTTGCAAGCACAATGATCTATTCATTGCAAATACCTTTTCTCAACAGTGTAAAATGTGATTTTACACGTGGACCTCACCGGATGGAATACATAGGAATCCAATCTACTACATCTGTGGAAAGAGATGGTGGAGAATCTCGATATCATCAGTCAGAACAAGTCCAGAGGCTGACCAGGAAATGGACTATCAATTGCTCATATGCAAGTTCAAGGTGAAGCTGAAGAAATTTGGCTTCCCGTGAAAGCCAAAGTACAAGCTTTAGTATATCCCACCTGAACTTAGAGACCATCTCAAGAATAGATTTGATGCACTGAACACTAACGACTGAAGACCAGATGACTTGTGGGAAGAAAGCTAGGAAATCAAACATGAAGAAAACAAAAGGTCATTAAAAGGCAGAAAGAAAGAAAAGACCAAAATTGATGTCAGAAGAGACTCTGAAACTTGCTCTTGAATGTCGAGTAGAAATGATGAACTGAAAGAGATGAAAAGAAGAATTGAAAGGGCAGCTTGAGAAGACAAACTAAGTATTAAAGTGAAACATGCAAATACCTGGAATTAGAAAACCAAAGGGGAAGAACACGCTTAGCATTTGTCAAACTGAAAGAACTGAAGAAAAAATTCAAGATTCGAGGTGCAATATTGAAGGATTATGTGGGCAAAATACTGAATGATCCAGGAAGCATCAAAAAAAGATGGAAGGAATACAGAGTCACTGTACCAAAAATAATTGGTTGACATTCAACTATTTCAGGAGCTACCATATGATCAAGAATCGATGGTACTGAAGGAAGAAGTCCAAGCTGTACTGAAAGCATTGGCGAAAAACAAGGCTCCAGAATTTGATGGGATACCAATTGAGATGTTTCAACAAATGAATGTAGCGCTGGAGGTGCTCATTAATCGATGCCAAGAAATTTGGAAGACAGCTACCTGTCTGACTGAAAGAGTCAGTATTTGTGCCCATTCCAAAGCAAGGCTATTCAACAGAATGTGGAAATTATCAAACTACACCATTAATATCACATGTAAGTAAAATTATCCTGAAGATAATTAAAAAATGGCTGCAGCAGTACATTGAAAATGAACTGCCAGAAATTCAAGTCAGATTCAGAAGAGGTTGTGGAATAAGGGATATCATTGCTGATGTCTGATAGGCCCTGGCTGAAAGCAGAGAACACCAGAAAGATGTTTACCTGTCTTTTATTGACTATGCAAAGGCGTTTGACTTGTGGATTATAACAAATTATGGATAACATTGAGAAGAACAGAAATTTCAGAACACTTGATTTTGCTCAAGCAGAAAGTACATATAGACAAAGAGGCCATCATTTCAATAGAATAACAGGATGCTGCGTGGTTTAAAATCAGCATATGGATGTTCAATATGTATGGTGAGTGAATAATTCGAGAAGCTGGATTACATGAAGAACACGGCATCAGGATTGGTGGTAGACTCATTTATAAACTGTGATATGCATGTGACACAATCTTGCTTGCTGAAAGCCAAGAGAACCTGAAGCACTTATTGATGAATATCAAAGACTACAGCCTTCTGTATGCATTACACCTCAACATAAAGAGAGCAAAAATCCCTAAAACTGGACCAGTAAGCAACATCGTGATAAACAGAGAAAATATTGAAGTTGTCAAGGATTTCATTTTACCTGGATCTACAATCAATGCTCATGGAAGCAGTAGTCAAGAAATCAAAGGACATACGCATTCGGCAAATCTGCTGCAAAAGACCTCTTTAAAGTATTAAAAAGCAAAAATGTCACCTTGAGGACTAAAGTGCACCTGACCCAAACCATGGTATTTTCAATCGCCTCATATGCATGTGAAAGCTGGTCAATGAATAAAGAAGACCAAGGAAAAAATTTATGTCTTTGAATTATGGTGTGGGTGAAGAATAATGAATATTCTATGGACTGCCAAAAGAACAAAAAAAAATCTGTCTTTGAAGAACTACAGCCAGAATGTTTCTTAGAAGGGAAGATGTCGAGATTTTGTCTTACTTACTTTGGATATGTTATCAGGAGAGAACGGTCCTTGGGGAGGGACATCATGCTTGGTAAAGTAGAAAAAACAAACAAACAAAAACTAATCCTGTTGCCATCAAGTTGATTCTGACTCATCGCTACCCTATACAACAGAGTAGAACCGCCGCATAGGGTTTCCAAGGAGCAGGTGTTGGTTTGCCGACTGGTTTGCAGCCCAGGTCTTAAGGACTGTGCCACCAGGGCTCCTGGTAAAGAAAAGGTAAGTGAAAAAGAGGAAGACTCTCAACAAGGTGGATTGACACAATGGCTGCAACAATAGGTTCAAACATAGCAACAAATGTGAGGATGGCACGGGATGGGGAAGTGCTTCCTTCTGTTGTACATAGATAGGGTTTCTATGCCTTGAAAATGACTTTATAGCAGCTTAACAACAGCAACAGTTAGGGATATAGTGGAACCAAGATGAAGAAGATGTAGTTTCTTGTTCGGAGAACCAAGATTCCAGTGAAGGCTATAGACATAAATACATGGATATAGAAAGGAACTGCCAAAATTTTGGAGCATGAAGCTTAGAGTCAGAAAGCAATAAGACATAGCTTAGGGTGTACCAATCCTGTTTAATGGAATAAGGTTTCCTTCTGTCACTCCCTACAGGGCAGCACTTTTATTTATTTTTATTGTACTTTAGATGAAGTTTTATAGAACAAGTTGCCCTCTCATGAAACAGTACACATATTGTTTTATGACATTGGTTAACAACCCCATGACATGTCAATAACTCTCCCTTCTCAACCTTGGTTTCCCCATTACCAGCTGTCCTGTCCCCTCCTGCCTTCTATCTACTCCTTGACACTGGGCTGGTGTGCCCCTTTAGTCTCATTTAGTTTTATGAGGCCGTCTAATCTTTGGATGAAGAATGAACCTCAGGAGTGACTTCATTACTGAGCTAAAAGGATATCTGGGGGCCATACTCTCGGGGTTTCTCCAGTCTCTGTGAGGCCAATAAGTCTGGTCTTTTTTTGCGAGTTAGAATTTTGTTCTACATTTTCTCCAGCTCTGTCCAGGACCCTCTTCTGTGATCCCTGTCAGAGCAGTCAGTGGTGGTAGCTGGGTACCATCTAGTTGTACTGAACTGAGTCTGGTGGAGGCAGAGGTAGTCGTGGTTTACCAGTCCTGTGGACTAATCTTTCCCTTGTGCCTTTAGTTTTCTTCATTCTCCCTTGCTCCAGATGGGGTGAGATCAGTGAAGTATCTTAGATGGCTGCTCACAGGCTTTTAAGACCCAAGACTCTGCTCACTAAATTAGAATGTACAACATATTCTCTATAAACTATGTTATGCCAGTTGAGCTAGATACTCTCCAAGACCGTGATCCTAACAGCCCTCAGCCCAGTAAATCAGTCCCTCAGGGAGTTTGAATGTGTCTATGGAGCTTTTGTGACTTTGCTTTGTACACGTTGTGCTGGCTTCCCCAGTATTGTGAACTGTCTTACCCTTCACCAAAGTTATCACTTATCTATTGTCTATTTAGCATTTTTCCATCCCCTCCCCTCCTCTCTGTCATTACCATCAAAGATTATTTCTTTTTGTGTGTAAACCTTTTCATGAGTTTTTATAGTGGTGGCCTCATACAATATTTGTCCCTTAGTGATTGACTTATTTCACTCAGGATTATGCCCTCCAGATTCATTAAAGTGATGAGGTGTTTCACAGATTCATCATTGCTCTTTATCGTTGCATAGTTCTCCATTGTGTGTATGTACCATAGTTTGTTTATCCATTATCTACTGATGGGCATCTAGGTTGTTTCCAGCTTTTTTTGCTATTGTGATCAATGCTGCAATGAACATGGGTGTGTATATGTCTGTTTGTGTAATGGCTGTTATTTCTCTAGGATATATTTCTAGGAGTGGGATTGCTGGATCAAATGGTATTTCTATTTCTAGCTTTTTAAGGAAGTGCCATATCATTTTCCAAAATGGTTGTATCATTTTGCATTTCCACCAGCAGTGCATAGGAGTTCCCGTCTCCCTGCAGCCTCTCCAACATTGTTATTTTCTGTTTTTAATGATTCGTGCCAGTAATGCTGGGGTGTTTTGATTTACATTTCTCTAATGGCTAGTGAGCGCGAGCATTTCCTCATGTATCTGTTAGCCTCTTGAATGTCTACTTTGGTGAAGTGTCTGTTCATTTCATTTGCCCATTTTTCGATTGAATTATTTGTCTTTTTTTTTTTTTTTGCTGTAGAAGCATTTGATTTTCCTATAGATTTTAGAGATTATACCTTTGTTGAATTTGTCATAGCCAATTTTTTTTTCCCCCAGTTTGTGGGTTCTCTTTTTACTCTTTTGGTGAAGTCTTTTGAAAGCATAGGTGTCTAATTTTTGGAAGATCCCAGTTATCCATCTTATCTTCTGAAATTTGTGTTGTTAGTTATGGTTTGTATCCTGTTAATGCCGTGTATTAGGGCCTCTAGCGGTTGCTCCTAGTTTTTCTTCTATGATCTTTATAGCTTTTGGTTGTATATTTAGGTCTTTGATCTATTTTGAATTAGTTTTTGTGTATGGTGTGAGGCATGGGTCCTGTTTCATTTTTTTTTTTTTGGATTGGGATAACATTGTAAATTGTTTTGGGTAGAATTGTCATTTTTGCAATGTTGAGTCTACATATCCAGGAGCATGGTATCTTTTTCCATTTATGTAGATCTCTTTTGGTTTCTTGCAGTAGTATTTTGTAGTTTTCTTTGTATAGGTCTTTTACTTTCCTGGTTAGATTTGTTCCTAAGTATTTTATTTTCTTAAAGACTATTATAAAAGGTATTGTTTTCCTTTTCATCACTTTCTTTATTGGTGTATAGGAATCCAACTGATTTGTGTGTGTTTATCTTCTATCCTACTTCTCTGCTGAATCTTTCTATTAGTTCCAGTAGTTTTCTTATGGAGTCTTTTGGGATTTCTGTGTACAGTATCGGAAACCCTGGTGGTGTCGTTGTTAAGTGCTACAGCTGCTAACCAAAAAGTCAGCAGTTCGAATCCACCAGGCACTCCTTGGAAACCCTATGGGGCAGTTCTACTCTCTCCTATAGGGCCGCTATGAGTTGGAATCAACTTGACGGCAATGGGTTTTTTTTTTTGTTTTTTTTTTCCTGGTATGTGTAGTATCATATCATCTGCAAATAGAGACAGTTATACTTCTTCATTACCAATTTGGATGCCCTTTATTTCCTTTTCTTGCCTTATTGCTTTAGCTAGGACTTCCAGCACAGTGTTAAATAGGAGTAGTGATAAAGAGCATCCTTATCTTGTTCACGTTCTCAAGGGGAATGTTTTCAGCCTCTCTCCATTAACAATGATGTTGCCCATTGGTTTTGTATAGATGACCTTTATTCTGTTGAGGAATTTTTCTTCTATACTAATTTTATTGAGAGTTTTTATCAGGAATATGTGTTGAACTTTGTCAAAGCCTTTTCTGTGTCAACTGAGATGATCACGTGTTTCTTTTCTTTCCTTTTATTTATGTGGTGGATTATGTTGATTGATTTTCTAATGTTGAACCATCCTTGCATACCTGGTATGAATCCTACTTAGTCGTGGTGTATAATTATTATTATTTTTTTTATATGATGCTGAATAGCATTGGCTAGAATTTTGTTAAGAATTTTTGCATGTATATTCATGAGAGATATTGGTCTGTAGTTTTCTTTTTTTGTGGTGTCTTTGTCTGGTTTTGGCATCCGGGTTATGCTGGCTTCATAGAATGAATTTGGCAGCATTGCTTCCTTTTCTATGTTTTGAGATCATTTGAGTAGTACTGGTATAAGCTCTTCTCTGAGTTTTGGTAGAATTCTTCAGTAAAGCCATCTGGGCCAGGTCTTTTTTTTGGTGGGATTTTTTTTTAGTTATTATTACGTTTTCAATCTCTTTTGTTATTGGTCTGTTCAGATTTTCAACATCATTTTGTGTTAGTTTGTGTAGGTAGTGTGTTTCTAGTAATTTGTCCATTTCCTCTAGGTTTTCAAATTTGTTGGTGTATAGTTTTTCATAATATTCTGTTATGATCCTTTTTATTTCAGTTGGGTCTGTTGTAATGTCTCCCATTTCATTTCTTATTTGGGTTATCTGTGTTCTCTCCTGTTTTTCTTTTGACGATTTGGCCAGTGGTTTGTCGATTTTGTTGATCCTCTCTAAGAACCACCTTTTGATTTTGTTGATTCTATTGTTTTTCTATTCTCTACTTCATTTTTTTCCTGCTCTGACAGTTCTTATTTCCTTTCTTCTGGTGGCTGTGGGCTTCTTTAGCTGTTCTCTTTCTATTTGTTCAAGTTGTGTTGCCAATTTTTTGATTTTGTCCCTTTCTTCTTTTTGATATGTGCATCTATTGCTATAAATTGACCTCTGAGCACTTCTTTTGCTGTGCCCCAAAGGTTTTGGTATCATGTGTTTTCATTCTTGTTTGATTCTAGGAATTTTTTGATTCCATCTTTGATTTCTTCTATTACCCAGGGTTTTTCTTAAGCCAGGTTATTCAGTTTCCATGTAATTTATTCATTTTTCCTTTCTCTTCCTGTTGTTAATTTCTGCTTTGATGGTGTTGTGATCAGAGAAGATAGTTTGTATTATTTCAATATTTTGGATTTTGTTGAGGGTTGCTTTGTGACCTAAGATGCGGTCTGTTCTGGAGAATGTTCCATGTGCTTTGGATAATAATGTGTACTTTGAAGCTGTTGGGTGGAGTGTTCTACATATGTCTATGAGGTCAAGATGGCTGATTGTGTCCTTTGGCTCTTCTTTATCTTTGTTGAGTTTCTTTCTAGATGTTCTGTCCTTTTCCAAGAGTGGTGTGTTGAAGTCTCCTACTATTATAGTACAGTTGGCCGTTTCTCTCTTCAGTGCTGTTAAAGATTTTTTAATGTATTTTGGAGCCCTGTCATTGGGTGTGTAGATATTAATTATGGTTATGTCTTCATGATGAATCATCCCTTTAATCGTTATATAGTGCCTTTCTTTGTCTTTTATAGTGTATTTTGTTTTAAAGTCTCTTTTACCGAGGTTAGTATTGCCACTCCTGTTGTTTTTTGGTAGCTGTTTGCTTGATATATTTTTTTCCATCCTTTGATTTTTAATACATTTATGTCTTTGTTTCTAAAGTGTGTCTCTTGTAGACAGTATATTGATGGATCCTGTTTTTTTTTTTTTTTAACCATTCTGTTGCTCTCTGTCTCTTTATGTGTATATTTAGTCCATTTACATTCAGTGTAATTATTGATAGGTGTGTTTATTGCTGCCATTTTTGTGGTGCATTTTTCAGTGGTGCTGACGTTTTCTTTGTTCCTTTTACTCTCCTGTGCTGAATTCCTTTTCTTTGTGGATATGTTTTCATTTCTTTTGTTTTTGTAAATTTTGTGTTATTGAGACTTTCTGCTTTTCTTCTTTGTTTTGATGAGTAGGTTGGATAACTTTCTTTGTGATTACCTTGAAATTTATCCTTATTTTCCTAGGTTTGAGCTTGGTATTGCTTTGCCTTCCTCTCCATTAGAGAATTCTATACCCACACATTTTTTTCCCCTTTTTTATTGTTCTGATGTTTTCATTTACAGATTAACCTGTCTGGATCCCTGGTGCAAAACTTTTGGTTTTGAACAGTCCTTGAGTGTTCATCTCCTAGGTTGGTATCTGGCTGGTGTGATCTTGTGTCCTAGATTCAGGCTGTCATCTGATGTTGTTTGTTCTCAAACCAAAGGACTCCCTTTAATAATTCTTGTAAGTTAGATTTGTTTTTTCATATTCCCTTGATTTCTGTTTATTTTGAAATGTCCTAATTTCACCATCATATTTGCACAATTTTTCATTTGCACAAGAGTTTTGCAGAATATATTATTCTTGGTTGGCAATTTTTTTCTTTCAAGGTTTTGTACATGTCATCCTATTGCCTTCTTACCTGCATGGTTTCTGCCAAGAAATCAAAGCTTAGTCTTATTGTTTCCCTTCTGTATGTGACTTTTCATTTTTCTCAAACTGCTCTCAGGAGTCTGTCTTTGCTTTTAGTGACTGTGATTATGATATGCCTTGGTGATTTTCTTTTGGGGTCTATCCCACATGGGGTTCATTGAGCTTCTTGGATGGTTGCTTTTCAGCTTTCATGATATTTGGGAGGTTTTCTGTCAACAATTCTTCAATCATCCTCTCTGTGTTTTCTGTTTTATCCCTCTGTTCTGGAACTCTGATCATGTGCAAATTTTTGCTTTTGATTATATCATGCATAATTCTCAGGGTTTCTTCATTTTCTTCATTCTTTTTTTCTGACTTTTCCTCAAACAAAGTGGTATCCAAGTATTTGTCTTGTATCCAAGTATTTCACTGATCCTGCTTTCCATTGTTTCAAACCTACTCCTCAGACCTCCTATGACACTGTCCATTTCTGAAATCTTGTTGTTTATCTTTTTGATTTCTAGTTGTTTTCATATGATTTCTAGTTGTGAATTTATTTTGACCATTTGTTCCCGTATTATTTTCCTGAATTATTCCATTATTTTGTCTGAATTTTCCATGAATTTGCCTATATTTTCCTCATTTTTTTTCTGCTTTTTGCCTCAACTCTTGGATAGCTCTGAGTATTACAGATTTGAATTCCCTATCAGGTAGTTCCAGTGCCTTTTCTTCTACTGGAAAGTCATCTGGTGTTTTATTTTGGATGCCTACTGAAACCATCCTGTCTTGTTTTTTCATGTGTTTTGAGATTGCTTGTTGTCTTCAGGACAATCACTAGTATTTTTTTCATTTATTGATTGTAGATATGTTTGTTTCACCCTACTTTTTTTTTTGTTTTATTTGGTTATATCTGAGCAGGCAGATTGTGCATTCTTTGGAATTTGCTCATTTGTGCACATGCTACTTTTTACCTTCTTGTCCAGTTGGCAGGGCCAGTTGCTTCCTATGGTACAGCAGTGAAGTCCAGCTGAAGAGCAGTTGCCAGGATGGATTTTTTGTGCAGGTATTGTAGTTGTCAAGTTGAAAGAGACAAGAAACTGAGGAATGAAGAAAAAATGGGAAAAAGAAAAAAATAATAATAAAAATTAAAAAAAAAGAGAGAGAGAAGAAAAAAAGAAAGACCCCCAGGGATCCCACTGATACAGCTGTGCAGACTGGGGAAGTGACTCCCAAGCTGAGCAGTACAGCCTACCTAAAAGGGTAGAGATTGTACACAGCACCAGGTATTCAGGAGATAGGAAAAGAGGGCATGCAGACAGACACTAGATATGGAGAAATGAAAAAAGTAAAAGGGAAAAATATATATTAAAAAAATAGAAAAAAAAAAAAAGAAATGCCCCTAGGGGTCCCACGGATGTGGCTGTGCAGACAAGTAAGTGCCTCCCACGCAGTGCAATATAGCATGTCTAGAAGGAGTTCCCAAGCCACAAAGAGAAAACGAACAAACAAAACAAAAACAACAACAACAAAAAGGCCCTGGGGATCCCACCAATGTGGCATCACAGATCAAGGAAGTAGTTCCCCTGCCAAATGGTATTTCACAGTCTGAGACAGCTTTTTGTGTTATTTGTACTAAGATTTCAGTGTCTCTTCACCATCTTTCATCGCAGAATGTTAAAAACTTGCCATAGCATCCCCTCCTTTTCTCTCCTTGTAAGATAATGTCTACATAATTGCTTCTCCAATTTGATCATATAATTCACATTGAAGGGTGATTGCATGCTGGAGATTACACTAGTTTCTATGTCTCAATGAAAAGAAACTATGCATAGACCTTATATTAAAGATTTTTTCAATCTTCCAGGAAAAATAAAATACTCAAAATTAGGAAAATTCTTTAAGATAATATTAAAGAGTAGATAAGAAGTGGTTATGTAAGTGTGTTTGCAACAAATTTACCAGATGTTCACATTCAAATCACAATATATCTGTGGTCTTTGCATGTCAATATCAATAAGCTCACATATATATATGTACATATACAGAACTAATCTTACAAATACTTTTATTTTTATGTAAATAGCATTCAGATAACTTCCAAATATGTAAATTAACCGTCATAAAAAAGTTGTGAGCTATGCTGTCTTTACAATTTTTCTTTTTTAAAAGAAAGTAAACTGAGGTTAGAAATGTCAGAAGCTTTGCCCAAGTTTCCACATCTGGAATTGGGATTCTCAGATCTTCTATGCTTTTTTCACAATACAGCACTGCCTCTTTGTAGCTATCAGTTTAGATACGTTTACATGTGCTATGAGATTTATCGATACACAAGGATTTCTATATAGAAGTATTTATACTTGTTTTCTTATACAAAATAAAGATTTGGTTAGTAAGGAAAAGAGAAGTGATAATCCCAAAACTGTGGCTTGCACTATACTTTTCTCTTGATTTCTCCCTGTTTAGGAAGCCTCCTGATCATTCAGATTACCATTTAAGACTCTTCCTTTGTTTAAGCCACCAGTTGTTCTTGTGTGCCAGACTCCTTTCTCAAAGTTAGACTTGACCTGCAGTATTAACAATAACTATCACCTCTACCAATTGACAAAAGGCTGCAAAAGTATACTTTGCCATCCAATCTTGCAAGAATAGTCATTTGGGAATTTTAGCATGTTAGAAAAGGAGTCATTGCTGAGGGCTAATTACTGGCTACTTATTTTTTATTCTATCTCTCCACACTCCTGACTAGCTTCACAGAAACACATATACGTTCTACTCTTTGTCAAATGCTATAAACAGTGGCGAGCTCTATGCATCACTTCTGGAAGCTTATAAAGATAAGAACATTATGGATTCACAACAAATCAAAGATCTTGCAGTTTCATTCTTAATAACGAGATTATCAGCCTCCTAAATCTGAGAAATGAAACCATCCACAGCCACTAACTTACTGTCTACATTATCCTAACCTTATTATTCCAGGAAATTCTTGCTCAAGAAGGTGCAGTTGCAAATACTTTATTGTTTATGTCAGCACTTCCTGAAAATCTGTGTATCTGAACAGTAGACTATTAGTTTGCTCATTGAGATTATCAAAATGCTATTTACTCTTCGAGTTTCTCTTAAAGCACTCATATCTCTCTCTTCCCTAATTATAAACTATTATCTTATGACTAAAATCCAAACCCATTGCTGCCTGTTCGGTTCCAACTCATAGCAACCCTATATGACAGAGTAGAACTACCTCATAGTGTTTCCAAGGAGGGGCTGGGGGATTTGAACTGTTGACATTTTGCTTAGCAGCTGAGCACTTAACCACTGTGCCACAAGGACTCCCTTATGACCTTAAACCAACCTCTATTCATCCCTTTGTATTGAAAGACGTGGCTTTAAACTGGATCCCTTAAACTTACTAATATCCAATTCAAATTTTGTCCTATCCCTTCCAAGATGCTCCTGGTCTCTCTTACTGCAGTAGACAATAACTTTGATCTTATCTGATCAACAGATTATTTTCCTGGTCTCTTTGGGAAGTCAACAGTAGACAATGGTAGTAGTTCTACAGAAGAGGAAACAAAAAACACACTCTACTAGAAGAAAATAGTTTCCTTTTAATTCCTTTTTTTTCCACACTGGACAGGCCCATACTCACTTGTGAAGTAAGGATAGCTTAGCTTTGATGCTCCTGTTTTAGCCCGGTTATCTCTCACCCTACGAATACTTCTTTATTCCTGCATCCACTACATGGTCAGGCAGGGATCCTCACATTGGCTTTTCTCACATCCTGTCCCCAAATGCACATAGTACAAAGTTTGACCAGGTTGCTGGGTGGCACAAATGGTTTGTGCTGGACTATGAACCTGAAGGTTGGTGGTTGGAACCCTCCCAGTAGCACCACAGAGAAAAGCCCTGATGATATGCTTCTGTGAATATTACTAAACCCATTGCCATTGAGTCGATTTTGATACATCGTGGCTCTACAGGACAGAGTAGAACTTCCCCATAGGGCTTCCAGGGTTGTAATCTTTAGGGAAGCAGACTGCTGGATCATTCTCCCTCTGAGCAGCTGGTGGGTTATTGGCCAAGAGCTTAACCACTGTGCCACCAGGACTCCTTGGCTGTGAAGATTACAGCCAAAAAAAACCTATGGAGCAGTTCTACTCTGTAACACATAGGGTCACCATGAGTTGAAATCAACTCAGTGGCAACAGATACAAGTTTGTCCACGTGGTGACTGCATCCTGTGGGTAAGGTAAGCTGTTCATAGTTGATAAAGCAACTGTCTACTCAGGCATAGTTCCTGTGAAAATTTCTTTAGTGGCAAATAATTTAAGTGAAAATGAAAGCTACATTTTGAGGGCCTTCTATTGTTCTGTGTGAGTGTTCCATCTTTATTCCATGTAAAGTTTCTGCTTTGCAGGTTGCTGGGGTCTGAAACATAAACATGTGCTTTACCTTTAATTCCTTCTCTGAACTCAGGTGATTAGTTCTCTTAAAATCCTCAGAGTGAAATCATTTTTCTTCTTGTTTCAATAAGCATTAGAAAAATGTTCAGCTATGCTCTTGTGATGTTTATTGAATTTTTGAAAAGAACATGGTCACTGAACCATCTTGCAAGTGGGAGAAAGGATCACCAAAGTAAGGATTATTTATATCCAAAAGTTTGAGTGCTAATCTGTGATTTTAAATGAATTTATTTATTACACATATTTACATTACAAATAGCAAATATTCAAATGAAAATCACATTGGTGCTACAAAACTGTCAATAGGAACTAAACACTGAGCTACTATTATTCAGAGAACAGGCTGTTAAACATTTCTTTTTCTGTCATTATTTACCCTTTCTCATTATTATATCTGGAGTATGGTTTTAATTATTCTACACCTGTTAGGCACATCTATTTCTTGTGTTAAGGTTCACTCTACGTGAAGTATGGAGTCTGCATTTATCAACATATTTTAATGGGAAGTGCAAGTCCAATCACGTTTGTGGAGCATAAGGTCCTGTGCCAATGCAACTTATGTTTCTTGATTTTACTTTAATGTAAATTTCTGTTGCCTCCGCAGGACACTCCTGCTCAATAAGAATTAATTTTGAGAAACTGCCTACTCTTAGAGAAATCTATTCCAATAGTTTTTTTTTTTTCTTAGCATTGCATAGGCAGTATAAATAACAATGTGAATCACTTTAAACAATTTCAAATACAAGCTAAATGGGGGTCTTTAAGAAAATAGCCTTGTTGGAGCATTTTAGTGTTTTACTAGCAAAGAGATTTCTTACCTGTAAAAGGTTGTTTCATAAGAGATAATAAGAATTATAGTTTTTTGATAAGAAATTTACAGTACTTGTGATAACAGCCATTGCCCTAGAGACGCTAGTGTTGGAGGTATAAGTACCCATAAAACAGTAACATACTTAATATCATACTTACCTCATTGCTTTGGTGCTGGTAGAAATATATTAAAATATGAGACCTCATCAAGGAGTTATTTTGCCTTTTTTTTTTTAATTTGACAACCTTGAAAGAATTGACTAAAAAAATACATTTCCCTATTTAAAAAAAAATTTATAGGGACTTTTCAATTTTCCACATAAACACACAAAATAGTATCACTTCTCCCCACAGAGCATCCCCCTGCCTCCAACTCCTTTGCTTGTCTAAGCCATGATTTTTTTTTGTTTGTTTATATGTTTTGTTTTGTGTTGTTTTCATTAATGCCAGCAGGAGTAAGTCATCTCTTTGATCTTGAAATGATGCTGTATACTATTTGCCAGACTCTTTCAGGTTCTCCCACAGAAGGATAGCCAGAAAGGTCTTTCTTGTTTATCATTTACATTTATGGCTGAGTTGTTCCTAAAGATGAGTCCCTGGGTGGCACAAATGGGATTAAGTGCTTGGCTACTAACAGTAAAAGTAGGAAGTTTGAATTCACTTAGAGGCTCCTCAGAAGAAAGGCCTGGTGATCTGCTTTGAAACTCACAGCCTTAAAAACTCTACAGAATAAAGTTCTACTCTGTAACACAAGGGATCACCAAATCACTTACAGCAAGTGGAAGTAGGTTTTTGAGTGGTGCAAAAGGTTTGCATTCATCTACTAATCAAAAGTTAGGTGGTTTGAACCCACTCAGTGCCACTTTGGCACTGTGGAAGAAAGGCCTAGCAATCTGCTTTCAAGAAAATCTTATGGAGTTCAGTTCTACTCTGTAACACATGGGATCACCATGAATTGGAATCCACTTGACTACAACAGGGAGAGAATAGAGGTTGTCGGATGGCGGTTTAAAGAATTGGGTTTCCATACAGGCTGTATGTTGTGTCTGTCTATCTCTCCGTCTGTGGTCTGTCTGTCTATCTATCTATCCATCTGTCTTTCATCTATCTACTTAGACCTCTTTACTCCATCATCAGCCCTTCAGCCTAGTTCTAGACCCCATAACAAGAAGTCAAAGGAATTGGGAATTTCAGTTTGTAGAATTTTCAAGGAGTCAATGTCTTCTGACTATTGCTGTGCATTTACTCTTGGGAGTTTACACAATGAGGTAGAAACACTGATATTGCACAGATATTCTGTATACTCACAGATAAAATGAATGTGGGATGGGAATGGTGCAATGACTTCCCAATTTTACAACCCTAAATGTTTAAGTGGCTTTCTTTTCACCTCTTTTTTTTGGAAGCCTTTTAAAAAATTTTTTTATAGGTTGACACACTGGGAGAATGTTTGAATACAGAATAAGAGCAAAACAATTTCTTAACTATTCCAAAGAGAACACTGAGAAAGGCTAAGTAACAAAGCAAAAATGCACCCATGGAGTGAAGGGACCAGAATTCATGAATGAAAGATAAAAAAGAGCTCTCACTGCTCTTCAGAACATAATCTCTTATTAATTCTCCATTCTTTTCCTTCTTTTTTTCTTCCCTTTTTTTGTTTTCTCCATTTTTCCTTTTCTCTCTCCCTCAGAGACAGTGTACCATTATACCATTTATATGTTTCCATTTATACGGCTCTCACTACCCTGGCAGACCTTTCATATGCATTATTTCAATAATCTTCAATATAAGGTTTACAAAGTTTTTATATTACTTTTATAGATGAGGAATCTCATGAATGCAAAGATTAAGTGATTTGTCGATGGCCACATGGCTAACCACTTGGCATCGATTCGATTCCTACTCATCTTGACCTCACATATGCCACAGCGGAACTGTGCTCCATAGGATTTTCAGTGACTGACTTTTCTGAAGTAGATCTCCTGGCCTTTCTTCCAAGGTGCCTTGGATGAACTTGAACTTCCAACTTTCTGCTTAGTAGCTGAGTGTGTTAACCAGGCACTAGTAAATGTTGAAGTCAGAATTTAAACTCAACCTGTCTAAAATGTGTCATTTGGTAGGTTACCAGTGCTTTTCAATCTTTAATGTACAACTCAAAATTATCTGGGCATCTGGTTAAAATGCAGATCTAGAATCAGGAGCTCAGGGCCAGACAGCCTACATTTCTGGGAGTTGTGGATGTCAATGTTCTCTGGGTTATACCTTGAGTAGTATTTGAATAGTCATTAATTTAGAATTGCAAAGTTTTTATTGATATTGAATTTACTCTTAATTTTATCTCATTGTTTTGGCATAGCTCCAAAATACTACAGATTGATTTATTCCCGGGTTTTTATTCTTCATTCCATCCAATTCTTAGAACTTTCTTGTATCAGTACAACTGCCTCAAACAAATTCCCCCTCAAGGTCTGTATTTAGATAGAAATCTCAGATATAGCACTTTTTGTCTTCAGTCCATCCATCACATTTTTCATTCCACTAATCATTTTTTCTCCTCCTCTGAACTCCTTTCAATTTATCTAGATCTTTTGGGCACCAAACAAGCACAAAATTGAATGCTGTATTCCAGGTGCAGACCCATCATTCATAAGGAAAATACTATCGCATCAAATCTCTCTGTTCCTCAACACAAGTGATATGATCTCTCTCAGTATTGAGTCCAAAAGAACTCTGCACAATTTTGTGACTGAGCTATATTGAAGATTTCTATCTAATTTGACATTGCAATTTATGGCCTCAAAAATCTGTGCTTCTTCAAAAGAACTAATTTACATCTTTGAAGCTGAATGACATGTTTTTTCCTACCCTGTGCATGTTTCGTCTTTTATTTGTTACTGATGTTAGCGCACAGACATCTCCATTTTCTAATTTAAGTAGCTTGGTGGCGGGAAGCCTCTTTTAGAGCCTTTATAGATTTGCGGACTGCAAAAAAAAAAAAAAAAAAAAAAAATATCAAAGCAGAAACATACACTTTATATCCTAAAAGCTTCTGGCTTGAAATGGTGGCGCTCTGGGGCTAGGATTTCAAACTGGTTAAGGGTAAGACAAGGTGTCATGGACTTTTACTTTGGGAGACCCTGTGAGACAAGTCCGATAGGGGTTAATAGTCTATAAGTGTGGGATAATACATTTGAACTTCTATATATTGCAACTTTCATGTTTTTGTTTTTGGGTTTTTTGGTTTTATTTTTCACCACAGTGTTTGTGGTGCCTTTAGCTACCTAGAAATGTTCCTTCTGAAAAATTCCAATCTGATTTTAGGGGAAATGGGAATAAAAGGATTGATTACGCCTAGGCCAGGAGAGCTTACTGGGGAGTCTTTTCTGGGTAGATCTCCCTTTAATTATATTTAAAAAATAGCACATATGTGTGAGAAAGGAGCCCTGGTGACACAGTGGTTAAGTGCTTGGCTGTTAACTGAAAGGTCTGTAGTTTGAACTCACTAGCCCCTAGCGGAAGAAAGATGTGGTCATCTGCTCCCATAAAAATTATAGCTTTGAAAGCCCTATGAGGCAGTTGTGTTCTGTACTATAGGGTCACTATAAGTCAGAATTGACTCAATGGCAGTGGTTTTTTTTTTTTTTCTTTTGTATATGTGAGAGGCTTGATATTTATTTACTTAATTGTGAAGGTTTGGTGAATTGTTTTTTGCAATAAAAACACTAGAGATATAGTAATGTTATTCAATAAGGACATTTGGAAAAGCCTGGGGACATCTAGATATGTGTGTGTGTGTGTGCGAGCTTGTGAGTGTGTGCGTGTGTGAGAGAGAGAGAGAGAAGGAGAGAAAAAGCGAGAGAGGGAGGGAGCGAAGGAGAGAGAGAAACAGAAAGAAAGTGAGAGACAGAGAAAGACAAATGTCATATCTTATTTCCCCATTTCCTCCTAACTGAAATTTTCTACCACAAGGTCTTCCTTGAGTCTATAGTTGCTTTTGTTTTGTTTTGTTTTTATTCAGCAAATACATGGGGAGGATTTCCCCCTAGTCAGTGACTGGCCAGGTATCAAAAGGGGAAAGCTGAAAAACATGCTGTTTAGCCTTGAGGCACACACAGTTATCAGGTGAAATACATTTCTACCAGCCAACTAGTTTGTATCTATATTACAGTTTTAGTTTTATTTTGTGCAATGGAAACCTTATAGGAGGGAACAACTCCTTATTCTGGGGAGATCCTGGAAAGGTTCACTGTGGAGAATACTTGGGTAGGGCCTTGAAGATGAGGTTAAGGCTTTAGTTGAATAAGGGTAAGTAAGACAAGACGTCATGGACTTTTTAGTTGGGTGCTCTGTGAGGCAAATACAACAGTTGCTTGTAAAGTCAGGATAATAAAAATGAACTTCTGTATAATGTAAAATTTTTTGTAAGACTTTTATATACCAAAGCAATGTTTCCTCAGAGAAAGTATATTTAGGCTACAGATACAGATAAGCATGTATTTCCCCCCAAACTAAGCAGGTTCTTTTTTCTTTTTTTTTAGTTGTACTTTAGATGAAGGTTTGCATAACAAATTAGCTCCTTATAAAGAGTTAGTACACATATCATTTTATGACATTGATTAACAACCCCACAACATGTCAACACTCCTTTCTTGACCTTGGTCTCCCTATTACCAGCTTTCCTGTCCCCTTCTGCCTTCTAGTCCTTGCCCCAGGCTGGTGTGCTGCTTTAGTCTCATTTTGTTTTATGTGGTTGTCTAATCTTTGGATGAAGGGTAAACCTCAGGAGTGACTTCATTACCGAGCTAAAAGGGTGTCCAGGGGCGATACTCTTGGGGTTTCCTCCAGTCTCTATCAGTCCAGTAGGTCTGGACTTTTTTTGTGAGCTAGGATTTTGTTCTACATTTTTTTCCAGCTCTGTCTGGGACCCTCCTATTGTGATCCCTGTTAGAGCAGTCGGTGGTGGTAGCCAGACACCATCGAGTTGTACCGGACTCAGTCTGGTGGAGGCAGTGGTAGTTGTGGTCCATTAGTCCTTTGGACTAATCTTTCCCTTGTGCTTTTAGTTTTCTTCATTCTCCCTTGTTCCTGAAAGAGTGAGACCAATGGAGTATCTTAGATGGCCACTCACAGGACTTTGAGATTCCAGACAACAAAATAAGTAGGTTCTTGAGGTTTGGAACTAACTTCGACTTCTTAGCTGCCTGAGCTGTATAGGCATAAAAAGAGTGGAAAGAACTGTTTGTTAATTAATGTAAGGCTGGGGTGGGGTGAGGTGGCCTAAAGGTCAGTGAAATATTTCTGCTTCATTGCAGGACATTCAGCTGGCTGCCATACACCGTTTCTATCAGCAAAAATTTAAGTGTTGGAGATTCTATGTCACATGCCCTATAGAATCTCTCTAATTATATCACTATTTGAATATTTACACTTTTCTTGATTTTCTGTTTTATAGTCATTTATTTTATAACAATTATGTGAAAGTAGAAAAATAAAACAATAATAATAAAAAATATTTATTGGGTGTTTACTATATGTCAGGCCCTTTGCTAAATGTTTTACATATTGTACTATTTAGTCCTTAGGAAAACCTTAATAGCTAAATATGATTTTATATCCATTTAATTGATGAGGAAACTAAAGCACAGAAAGGTTAGTAAAATTGCCCAAGGTTTGTTATTATGTGGCAAAACAAGAATTCTAATCTCCATTTTTTCTGACTCCAGAAGCTGTATATATAACTCATGCACTATATTGTTATGTGTATGCCCAAATTCCTACATTATATGAATAATTAGGTTAACATAGCAACAAGTTGATGGTCCATGAATTTATGCAAAGCATAAGTTTTATAGAAGGAATAAAAGATGACTATAGGGTCACTATGAGTTGAAATCGACTCAACAGCAATGTGTTTTTTTTTTTTTTTTTTTACCAGAAATGCATGCATTAGTAGATTAATACTTTTACATCAGTAACTCAAATATGATTTTATGCTAAATAGTATAAGAGAAAGATATTAATATTTGTGAAGGATACTGAAGACAGATTGATTTTAACTTGAGGGATTTGGTTGATTTTCAAAAATGATGGTAGTTGGAATGTGATGTAGGGAATATTTAAAAACTTCAGCAAGTGGTTTTAGAGTTGGGGAAGAGGGCAACTGGCAAACATTGGAGTAAAGACAAAGAATCCAGGGAATGTAGGGCATGGTTAGAAAATAGTGGGTGGACAGGGATAATCAAACCATGGGAAATGTAGAAGGGAGAAGGGGCACTGATGTAGGGAGAAATGAAAGTGGAAAGTTAGTTTGAAATAAATTCTAAGCTGGATTGTTTGAACTTGATTCAGTAGGGAATTGTCATCATCAGAAGTTTTTGAATTAGCATTGACAGAATCAGATTTATGTTTCTGAAGGAATAGTGGTTTGGACAGTGCAGGGAGTCCAGTTAAGCCATAAGAGGAAATGAACTACTAACCTACTGTTTTGGCTGTGGCCTGAAAAGTTAGTATTTACACTCACTTGTGGTTAGTCTGAAGTTAATCTATAATGTACATTATAAATTTCAAATATATCTTATTTATACTTTGGCAAAATTTGAGTGACTTATTTGATATCTAAGACTGCCTCTATTTACAGCACTAGCCTATTTACTCTTTTATTTGGGACTTCTCACACTTCATAATATCATTTGATATAAAGATTCTCAAGCTGATGTAATAGGCCATTTTTTTTTTGGTATATATGTTATTCCAAACATTTTGACAGAACATTACCATTCTAAACTCCTGGCATTTTGAAAGAGCTGTTACCCAAGCAAATCATAATACAATTAGAAAAGTTTAAGAGGGGGGAAATAGGCCTAAAAGAAGTTGTAGAAAGTGAGTAGAACAAGACCATTTCCTTTAAATTCTTAAGGAAGCAGTTCTTTTTGACAAAGGGATGGATTAGATAACTTATTGGATCATTTTCCAAATTTTAGTTTCCATGAGACTGTGACTCATGATTGTAGTACATACAGAAAAGAAATTGTTTTATTTAATGACTGATGATCCTCCCAACCTCTTTTCCCCCTCTGCCACCAAGAATAAGATTCTACCAAGTATAAAAATGTTTCAAGCAGACTTTTTTGGCTTAAAAGGCCCCAGTGATAAATATAACTCTCAACATTGCTCTTTGAGACAGTAAACCACCCAAAGTTGAATTTATCAAATTTTAGAGATTTTTTGTTCAGCCTCTCTCTATTTTATACCCAAGTCCAGAATTCTCTGACATTCTATTAGAAACTAAGTTCAAAGTATTAAAAAAAAAAAAGTTTAATGTATTAAAAGAACCCTTTTAAGTCAACTCTATACTTTTGAACTATCATGAAATTACATTTTGTTTTCATAACTACTCAGTTTTTAAAATATCTTCATAATCTGATACTTTAAAAGAAATACTTAGTTCTGGCAATATGCTGCTAGTGGTGTTTCAGGCCAGATGTTTTGAGGGAGCTCTCCTGCTACAAAACAATTAGATTCCACATAAAATGTGTATGTTTGTATATGTGTGTATGTATCTCACAGAGAATAAAAGAATTCTCATGCAGACAGAAAGTATGATCAGAAAACACAGAGTAAGATTATCTGAGATTAGATGCTGAAACCATCTCTATAATTCCCAAATTAGGCAGGACCAAAAACACAAATAGGGGATAGCCGAGAAAAGTGAAACTTCAATACAGCCTGAAAAGCAGAAAAGGAACTGATGTGGTCCCAGTTTGGTAGTACTTCCAGAAGAAACAAATGCAAATCTTGTCAAGAAGAAAATACCCTCAATTCTGGCCAGCACATTATCAATATAATCAAATTAATCAAATATGAACTCATAATTAAAGATCACCAGACACAGAAAGAACCAAATGACCATGGGAGAGAATCATTAAAACAACAAATAATAGATTTGATTTCCCAAGGACACAAAAATTGCAAATAAATGCCACAGACTTTAAATTCTTATTTTTGAAATGTTTACTAAGATAAAAAATGGGATAACAAAAATAGCAATTAACAAAAACTTTAAAACGGCTCAGATTAACTTGATAATGAATAAAATAATTATTTAAAAATGAAAAAATTATTTAAAAAAATCAGTAACAGATTTAGTAGCAGAACAGAGTTAAATTGAAAATTATCATTGTTAGGTGCCATCAAGTCAGTTCCATCTCATGGTCACCCTTTGTACAACAGAATGAAGCACTGCCTCGTCCTGCATCATCCTCACAATCATTGTTATGTTTGAGCCCATTTTTGCAGGCACTGTGTCAATCCATCTGGTCAAGGGTCTTCCTCTTTTTCACTGGCCCTTTACCTTACCAAGAATGATGCTTTTTACCAGGGATTGGTCCCTCCTGATAACATGTTCTAAGCATGTGAGACAAAGTCTCGCCATCCTCGTTTCCAAGGAGCACTCTGGCTGTATTTCTTCCAACTGAGAATTAGTGATGTGGAATTAAAAAAGAATAGAAAAAGGGTAATATTTGAAGACATAGTTACTAAAAATTTTTCATAAGAAAAGAAAGAATTCCACAGATATTGCAAGCTCATTGTTTCAAGCAGGAATAAAACAAAACACAACACTACACACAGTCTTCTCACACCAGCCAATATTGAGTCAGCCTACTATGGCATAACTACATCAATTACACTAATTACAACTACAATATACAGACAAAATGCAAAAAGCTACTAGCTGAAGACTCAGAAAAATCTAGGTCAAATGGTTTCATGGCCTACCAAATCTACAAATCTTGTACATTTCACATTCTACTTCATCACCGTGATAATTCATCACTCATCTGTAAGTTTGTCATCTTGTGTTGGCTTGTGCATTGCTGTGATACTGGAAGTTATGCTATTGGTATTTCAAATATCAGCTGGGTCACTGTGTTAGGCTGTGCTCTCTAAAGAAGCAAAACCAGTAAAGTGTATAAATTTATAGAGAGAGATATTTACTTCGACAAAATGGCTCATACGGTTGTAGAGGCTGGAAAGTCACGAGTCCGTGGGTCAGGCTGGAGGCTTCTCCAGACTCATCTAGCTACAGGGACTGATGAATCCAAGATTGACAGGTAAGCTGGCAGACTGCTGTCTCACAGACTGTGGAGGCTGATTAATCCCAAGATCAAAAGGTAAGCTGCTGGCTCAAGTTCTAATAATCTGAGGTCAGATGAACAGGAGCTAGATGCAGGATTCAGAGTGAGCAAAAAAGCCCACTAGCTTTGCCAAAAAGTCCACCTATATTGGATGCAGGCTGCACTCCCAAGGAAATGTCCTCTCAACTGATTAGCTGCTCATAAGGGATCTCATTATGGAGATGATTACATTATCCCAGATCTCATTATGGAGATGATACATCCTTATATAGCTACCAAACTACATCATAATGGCCAAACTACTGAGAATCATGGCCCAGCCCAGTTGACACATAACCTTAACCATCACAGACATAGATAGTGTAAAGCTGTCAGGACCTTCATTTGTTGATGAGACAAAACTCAAACCTCCATTAATAATTGAACGGTGGAATGTAGGAAGTATGAATCTAGGAAAATTGGAAGTTGTCGAAAATGAAATAGAACACATAAAGATTGATATCCTAGGCATTAGTGAGCTGAAAAGGACTGGTATTGATCATTTTGAATCAGAGAATCACATGGTCTACTATGCTGGATAGGACAAATTGAAAAGGAACGACATCACATTCATTGTCAAAAAGAATTTTTCAAGATCTATTCTGAAGTACACTGTCAGTAATAGGATAATATCCCTATGCCTACAAAGAAGACCAGCTAATAGGACTATTATTCTAATTTACCTATTAACCACTAATGCCAAAGATTTTCATCTTGAAGATTTTTACCAACTCCTGTGATCTGAAATTGATCCAACATAAAATCAAGAATCATTGATAATTACTTGTGATTGTAATACGAAAACTGGAAACAAACAAGGATCAGTAGCTGGAAACTATGGCCTTGGTGATACAAACAATGATGGAGATTGTATGCTAAAATTTTGCAAGACCAATGACTTATTCATTGCAAATACCTGTTTTCAACAACACAAATGGCAACTACACACACGGACCTCAGTGAATGGAATACACAGGAATGTAATTGACTACACCTGTTGAAAAAGACAACGCAGAAACTCAATATCATCAGTGAGAAAAAGGTGAGGGGTCAGTTGCAGAACAGAACATCAACTGCTCAAATGCAAGTAGAAGTTGAAGCTGAAGAAAGTTAAAACAAGTTCCAGTAGAGACAAAGTACAAACTTGAGTATAACTCACCTGAATTTAGAGACCATCGCAAGAATAGATTTGATGCATTGAATACTAACGAACAAAGACAAGACAAGTTGTGGGATGACATGAAGGACTTCATATATGAAAAATGCAAAAGGCCATTAAAAAGACAGAAAAGAAAGAAAACATCAAAATTGATGTCAGAAAAGACTCTGAAATTTGCTCGAAAACGTGGAGTAGCAAAAGTGAATGGAAGAAATGATGATGTAAAAGAACTGTAAAGGAGATTTCAAAGGGTGGTTCATTAAGCCAAAGAATTATGATGAAATGTGCAAAGATTTGGAGTTAGAAAACCAAAAGGGAAAAACAAGTTTGGCATTTCTCAAGCCAAATGAACCAAAGAAAAAATTCAAGCATCGAGTTTCAATATTGAAATAATCTGTTGGCAAAATATGGAACAACACAGGAAGCATCAAAAGAAGATGGAAAGAATACATATAGTCACTGTACCAAAAAGGATTGGTTGACATTCAACCTAGGCACCCAGTCTGAGACCAGAAGAACTAGATGGTGCCCGGTCACCTCCACTGACCACTAGCATATGACCAAGAACAGATGGTATTGAAGGAAGAAGTACACGTTGCACTGAAGGCATTAGCAAAAACAAGGCCCCAGGAATTGATGGAATACCAATTGAGATGTTTCAACAAACAGATGCAACACTGGAAGCACTTACTTGTCTATGACAAGAAATTTGCAAGACAGCTACCTGGCCAACCAACAGGAAGAGATCCATATTTATGCCCATTCCAAAGAAAGGAGATCCAACAGAATGTGGAAATTATTGAACACCCAAGTAAAATTTTGCTGAAGATAATTAAAAAACAGTTGCAGAAGTACATTGACAGGGAACTGCCAAAAATTCAAGCTGATTCAGAAGAGGACATAGAATGAGGGATATCACTGTTGATGTCAGATGGATCTTGGCTGAAAGCAGAGAATACCACAGAGAGATTTACTTATGTTTTACTGAGTGTGCAAAGGTATTTAACACTGTGGATCTTTACAAATTATGGATAACATTGTGAAGAATGGCAATTCCGGAACACTTAATTGTGCTCATGAGGGACCTGTACATAGACAAAGAGGCAGTTGTTCAGACAAAACAAGGGGATACTACATGGTTTTAAATCAGGAAAGATGTGAGTCAGGGCTGTATACTTTCATCATACTTACTCAATCTATATGCTGAGCAAATAATCTGAGAAGCTGGACTATAAGAAAAGAATGCAGTATCAGGTTTGGAGGAAGACTCATTAACAACCTGTGATATGCAGATGACACAAATTTGCTTACTGAAAATGAAAGAACTTGAAGCACTTACTGATGAAGATCAAACACTACAACCTTCAGTATGAATTACACCTCAACATAAAGACAACATAAATCCTCACAACTGGACTAATAAGCGACATCACTTTAAACAGAGAAAAGATTGAAGTTGTCACGGATTTCATTTTATTTGGATCCACAATCAATGCCCATGGAAAGAGCAGTCAAGAAATCAAAGGATGTATTAGCCCGAATGCCTAGGATATCAATGTTTAATGTGTCCCATTTCATTTTTGACGATTTCCAATTTTCCTAGATTCATACTTCATACATTCCAGGTTCCGATCATTAATGGATGTTTGCAACTGTTTCTTCTCATTTTGAGTCTTGCCACATCAGCAAATGAAGGTCCCGAAGCTTTACTCCATCCACGTCATTAAGGTCGACTCTACTTTGAGGAGGCAGCTCTTCCCCAGTCATCTTTTGAGTGCCTTCCAACCCGGGGGGCTCATCTTCCAGCACTATATCAGACAATGTTCCTCTGCTATTCATAAGGTTTTCACTGGCTAATGCTTTTCAGAAGTAGACTGCTGGGTCTTTCTTCCTAGTCTGTCTTAGCCTGGAAGCTCAGTTGAAACTTGTCCTCCATGGGTGACCCTGCTGGTATCTGAATACTGGTGGCATAGCTTCCAGCTTCATAGCAACACCCAAGCCCCCACAGTACAACAAACTGACAGACACGTGGCATTAGTGAGCCGAAGTAGACTGGTATTGGTCATTTTAAATAGGACAATCATAGAGTCTACTATGCTCGGAATGACAACTTGAAGAGGAATGGTGTTGCATTCATCATCAAAAACAATGTTTCAAGATGTATCCTGAAGTACAACTCTGTCAGTGATAGGATAATATCCATACACCTACAAGGAAGAGCAGTTAATACGACTATTATTCAAATTTATGCACCAGCCACTAGAGCCAAATATGAAGAAATAGAAGATTTTTATCAGCTGCTGCAGTCTGAAATTCATCGAATATGCAATCAAGATGCATTGATAATTACTGGCAATTGGAATGCAAAAGATGGAAACAAAGAAGGATCAGTAGTTGGAAAATATGGCCTTGGTGATAGAAACAATGCCAGAGATCGAATGATAGAATTTTGCAAGACCAACGACTTCTTCATTGTAAATACCTTCTTTCACCAACATAAATGGCAACTATACACATGGACCTCGCCAGATGGGACACACAGAAATCAAATTGACTACATCTGTGGAAAGAGACGATGGAAAAGCTCAATATCATCAGTCAGAACAAGGCCAGGGGCCGACTGTGGAACAGACTATCAATTGCTCATATTCAAGTTCAAGGTGAAACTGAAGAAAATCCGAGCAAGTCCAAAAGAGCCAAAATATGACCTTGACTATATCCCACATGAATTTAGAGACCATCTGAAGAACAGATTTGACACACTGAACACTAGTGACCGAAGACCAGAGACAAGTTGTAGAATGGCATCAAGGACATCATCCATGAAGAAAGCAAGAGGTCATTGAAAAGACAGGAAAGAAAGAAAAGACCGAGACGGATGTCAGAGGAGACTCTGAAACTTGCTCTTGAACGTTGAGCAGCAAAAGCAAAAGGAAAAATTGATGAAGTAAAAGAACTGAACAGAAGATTTCAAAGAGTGTCTCGAGAAGACAAAATAATTATAATGACATGTGCAAACAGCTGGAGATAGAAAACCAAAAGGGAAGAACACGCTCAGCATTTCTCAAACTGAAAGAATTGAAGAAAAAATTCAAGCCCTGAGTTGCAATAGTGAAGGATTCCATGGAGGAAAATATTAAACCATGCAGGAAGCATCAAAACAAGATGGAAGGAATATACAGCCTTTATACCAAAAAGAGTTAGTTGATATCCAACCATTTCAAGAGGTGGCATACGATCAGGAACCGATGGTACTGAAGGAAGAAGTCCAAGCTGCTCTGAAGGCATTGGTGAAAAACAAGGCTCCAGGAATTGATGGAATATCAATTGAGATGTTTCAACAAACAGATGCAGCTCTGGAGGTGCTCACTCATCTATGCCAAGAAATATGGAAGACAGCTTCCTGGCCAACTGACTGGAAGAGATCCATATTTATGCCTATTCCCAAGAAAGGTGATCCAACTGAATGTGGAAATTATAGAACAATATCACTAATATCACACGCAAGCAAAATTTTGCTGAAGATCATTCAAAAATGGCTGCAGCTGTATATTGACAGGGAACTGCCAGGAATTCAGGCTGGTTTCAGAAGAGGACATGGAACCAGGGATATCATTGCTGATGTCAGATGGATCCTGGCTGAAAGCAGAGAATATCAGAAGGATATTTACCTGTGTTTTATTGACTATGCAAGGACATTCGATTGTGTAGATCATAACAAACTATGGATAACATTGCAAAGAACGGGAATTCCAGAACACTTAATTGTGCTCATGAGGTACCTTTACATGGATCAAGAGACAGTTGTTCGTACAGAACAAGGGGATACTGATTGGTTTAAAGTCAAGAAAGGTGTGTGTCAGGGTTGTATTCTTTTACCAGATCTATTTAAACTGCATGCTGAGCAAATAACCACAGAAGCTGGACTATATGAAGAAGAAAGGGGCATCAAGATTGGAGGAAGACTCATTAACAACCTGCGTTATGCAGATGGCACAACCTTGCTTGGTGAAAGTGAAGAGGATTTGAAGCACTTACTAATGAAGATCAAAGACACAGCCTTCAGTTTGGATTGCATGTCAACATAAGGAAAACAAAAATCCTCACAAGTGGACCAATGAGCAACATCATGATAAATGGAGAAAAGATTGAAGTTGTCAAGGATTTCATTTTACTTGGATCCACAATCAACAGCCTTGGAAGCAGCAGTCAAGAAATCAAAAGACACATTGCATTGGGTAAATCTGCTGCAACGGACCTCTTTAAAGTTTTGAAGAGCAAAGATGTCACCTTGAAGACTAAGGTGCGACTGACCCAAGCCACGGTATTTTCAATCGCATCATATGCATGTGGAAGCTGGACAATTAATACGGAAGACCAAAGAAGAATTGACACCTTTGAATTGTGGTGTTGGCGAAGAATATTGAATATACCATGGACTGCCAAAGGAACGAAGAAATCTGTCTTAGAAGAAGTACAACCAGAATGCTCCTTAGAGGCAAGGATGGCGAGACTGCGTCTTCCACACTTTGGACATGTTGTCAGGAGGGATCAGTCCCTGGAGAAGGACATCATGCTTGGCAGAGTACAGGGTCAGCGGAAAAGAGGAAGACCCTCAACGAGATGGATTGACACAGTGGCTGCAACAATGAGCTCAAGCATAGCAACGATTGTAAGGATGGCTCAGGACTGGGCAGTGTTTTGTTCTGTTGTGCATAGGGTCGCTATGAGTCGGAATTGACTCGATGGCACCTAACAACAACAACATTAGCCCTAAGTACTAAAGGACCACATGAACCAGAGACTCCACCAGTCTGAGACCAGAAGAAGTAGATGGTACCTGGCCACCTCCACTGACCCCTCCTACGATCATGACAGAGAGTCCCAGACAGAAAGGGAGAAAAATATAGAACAGAGTTCAAATTCATGATGACCGATCAAACTTACTGGTGTGACAGAGAATGGAAAAGCCCCTGAAACTATGGTCCTAGGACCTCTGATAACTCAAAACTGAAACCACTCTGAAGGCCACTTTTGAGACATAGATTAGACAGGCCTATAAAACAAAAAGTAACACATTTGAACAATATGCTTCTTGGTTCAATCAAATATACGAGACCATTTGGGCAATTCCTGACTAAGGGAAAGAGGAGAAGGTAGAAAGGGACAGGAATAGGATGATTGGACTCAGGGAACGCAGAGTGGAAAGGGGGAGCATGCTGTCACATTATGGGTATTGCAACCAATGTCACAAAACAATGTGTATAAAATTTGAATGAGAAATTAACTTGATCTGTAAACTTTCACCTAAAGCACAATAAAAAAAAAAAAAAAAGAAAGAAATCAAAGGATATATTGCATTGGGCAAATCTACTGCAAAAGACTACTTAAAAGTGCTAAAAACCAAGAGGCCATTTTGAGAACTAATGTTCGCTTTGCCATAGCCATGGTATTTTCTCTCTCATATGCATGGAAGGACATTGTATTAGTGTTCTATGGCTGCTGTAACAGATTACCACAAAGTTAATGGCTTAAAAGCACACAGGCTTAAAGGTGCAAAGACACTAAATTAATGGTGATGTAACAACATGGGTAGAGATGGAATAGTGATGCGATATGAGGTATGTAACCAATGCTATTGAACTGTTCTTGTAGAATTTTGGGAGTGGTTGTATATTTGGTTGTATTTATTGCTACCAAAAAAATAAATAAAGTATTTAAAAAGATAACAGAGTTATTATTATCATACAGTTCTGGAGATTCAGATGTCCAAAATGGGCATTACTGGGCTGAAACCAAGGTGTCAGTAGGGTTGTATTTCTTTTTTGGAAGTTTTACATGAGAATCTATTCTCTTGCCTTTTATAACTTCTAGGGGCTTCCCAAGTTGTTTGCTTGTGGTCCCCTTTCATCTTTAAAGCTAGCAATGGCCAGTTGAGTCTTTCTCATGGTGTATCACTTGGACTCTCTCTTTTGCCTCTCTCTTCCACATTTAAAGAATCATTGTGTCACATATTGAATCATGTCCCCCAGAATATTTGTCAGCTTGGCTGGTCATAATTCCCAGCATTGTGTGGTTGTCCTACATTTTGTGATTTGATGTTATTATCCTCTATTTTGTGATGTGCTGTAAATTCTAACCTCTATATGTTAATGAAGCAGGATCAGTGTGGGGTGTAACACGAATCACAGCCTTACAAGGAAGTATGACTCAAGTCACACCCTTACTTAAATCACACCCTTACTCAACTTACACCCTTGCTTGAGTCACACCTTTCATCTTATAAGAGCTAAAAGAAGAGAGAAGCAAGCAGAGAGGGGAGGGACCTCACTACCACCAAGAAAGAAGAACCAGGAGTGAAGCACATCTTTTGGACCTGGGGTCCCTGTGGTGAGAACCTCCTAGACCCAGGTAAAGACTAATGCCAAGACACATGAAAAGCTCCAAGGAACACAGGACCCACAGATGCTGAACTGATACAAGGACTTTCCCCCCAAGCCAGGACAGAGAGAACTTTCCCATAGAGCTGGTGCCCTGAATTTGGACTTCTGGCCTCCTAAACTCTGAGAGAATAAATTTCTGTTTTTTTAAAGCCAGCCACTTGTTATATTTCTGTTATAGAAGCACTAGATAACTAAGACAGAATTTGGTACCATAAGGGTGGGGTGCTGCTCTAACAGATACCTAAAATGTGTGGAATTGGTTTTGGAATTGGGTAATGAGTAGATGCTGGAAACTTCTTAAGCAGCAGTAGCTCTTAACCACTACACCACCAGGGTTTCCAGTAGTAAAAGCGTAGATTGTCTTGAAGAGACTGTTGGTGGAATTATGGACATCAAAGGCAATTCTGGCGAGGGCTCAGGAGGAAGTGAGGACAGCTATAGAGAAAGTTTCTGTCATCTTAGAGAATACATATGGTGTCAGCAACAGAATGTTGCTAGAAATGTGGATGCTAAATGTGCTCCTGGTGAGGCTTTAAAAGAAAATAATGACATACGATTGGACAATGGAAGAAGGGCAATGCTTTTTGTTCGGTGGCAAAGAACTTGTCTGAATTATGTTCAAAATTTGGTGGAAGGTAGAACTTGTAAGTGATGAACTTGGATATCTGGCAGATGAGATTTCTAAGCTAGGTCTTAAAGAGTCCACATGGTTGCTCTTTACCACTTGTAGTGAAATGCAAGAGGAAAGAGATGGACTTAAAAATGAACTGTACAAAATTAAAACAGATCTTAAACATTTCAAAAATTCTGTTGTGCAAACTAAGGACACATGTCCTAGAACTTTCAATAAGGATATGTTCGTACTATCTTTTGTTAAAGAGATTAAGCCTGAGACTGATGGCTTTAACTAACTACCACAGCAGAAAACCCATCAGCATAGACTGATGAGAACAGAGAATGAACAAAAGGAAAGAATGTTGTCTGCCTCTTGGAATTCTATAGGCAGGAAACAAGCCAAAGGAACTACATTTGTTGTCCTCCAAGAAACGAAATGGACCATCCCTGAAGCAGCTTAGAGATCAGAAGAATTGCTGGAAGGAGCACAGGAAGCAGGGTCTTCCTGGTTTCAAAAGGCAGGGCCGTGGGCTCCTGGATCTCAAAGGGTAGGGGTTCATCTTCCAGCACTATGCTGGATAACATTCTATTGTGACCCATAGAGTTTTCATTGGCTCGTTTTTGAAAGTAGATTTCCAGGCCTTTCTTCCTGGTCTGTCTTAGTCTAAAAGCTCTACCAAAACCTGTTCACCATGGGTGATCCTGCTGGTATTTGATATACTGATGGCATAGCTTCCAGGATCACAGCAACATGTAAGCCACCACAGTACAACACAGTGACAGATGGGTGGTGTGCTCAGTACATAGAAAGTTCTTAATAAATATAAGCTGCAGAAAGCAATATCTTCAAATGATACGTAATTTAAGGAAATTATCAGGCTTTCTTTCCAAAGGTTCCCGTACCATTCAGGCACACAGAACATCAGTATTAAGGCAGAAATGCCAAAGAAAACACTTTTCTGCTATGGTGATTTCTTTCTGATAGCCTTATATGTAGCCCTGGGAAAGGTAGCAAGTTTAGGAATTCTTCCTAGGTCAAAATAAGATGAGGGAAGAAAAAGATTGAGATACTCAATATGATTAACAAAGAAAAAATATTCAAAAGCACAGGCATTCAGTTATGGTGAAATACTGTAAATACATCAGAATTATTTCAGTAGCTTAAATTTACTTAGCAACTGCATGATTGCTTTTCAAAGAACCAGGTTTTCAGAAAAAAGCATCATGGAGTTTAATGATATTGGCTTGCATGTGTTAGCCCAAATTTTCATTGTATGCATTGACATTGCAAGATCAGTTTAAAGAATTTTTTTTTTTTAAATACTAGCTTGTTGTTGGAATGAATTCTCATATTTTCTTTTATATTTTAAATGACTATTTTGTAGTATTTAATATATACAAATATGTGTGTATATTTTAGATATGATACAAATTACAAAACAAAATGGCAAAAACCCACCATCAAACTTATGAAGCAAAACCCCAGCAAAACAGCTGCCTCCAGCTGTGAGTTCCTTTCCCATCCCATGTCTCTGGCTGCTCTCCACTAGTAACATGTCTTCTGAAATGTTTGAATAAGAACCAGTCAGCCCTATCTTCTTTTTTCTTATCTAATTGCTTTGGACAGCACACCAATGAAAAGCTTAATAGAAACTTGTCTTTTTCTAAATTTTAAAGGGACTGCATCTAGGGTTTCATCATTTAGACTAATGTGTAATATAGATTTTTAGTTGCTTTCCTTTATTTGGTTAAGAGATTTCTTATTTTACCAAGAGTTTTTTTCTTAATAAAAAGTAATGTTGAATTTCATCAAATACTCTTTTATTACTGATGGATTACATTTATAGATTTTTTTTTTTCATGTTAAACAACTTCTGAAATCCTTTGCTAAGCCAATTTTAGGTTTTCTTTATATTATTCCTTCCTCTTGAAACTTTTCTCTCCCACTCCTTCTTCTTCATCTTCCAAACTTCGGGAAAGTAGACTAGGCTCAATGCTAACACTCCATTTTAAAGCTGTGTGTGGTTACCAAACAACTTAATTAGATGCTCTAAATCTATATTCTCCTCTTTTAAAAATGAGGATGAAACTATCAAACTAAATCATGTGTTGAAGATTTCAAAAGTTTATTAGTCCCTTCGTAGAGCATTTAATACCGCCCAGATCTTCATTTCCCATGTTGAGGATCCCTCAAGGCTTATTCTCAAAGTCTGCCTGCTCCCAGAACTCTTTCCTGATCCTTTCCAATGGTTGTAATTCTCCTTTTTGAACCTCAACACCATTTTGCATGTTCTGTTTATTGTACTTATAGTTTGTCTAACATTATAGTTATGTAGTTACAGTATGTACCCTGCTAGAGTACATACTCTGCTCATTGCAATGAGGAACTACCTCATTTTAGTATCTGCTAAATTGCTGCTAGTCAGGTATTCGATAAATATTTGTATAATTAATTGTATAAAATTCTTGTTTTGTTTTTTATGGTGGAGAAAGATAGCATGAATGCAACAGTGCTGTCCTAACTCTGTGCTAACCTTATGTATACATGCGTTGACCAGTTAACATAGCTAGGGATAGCATAAAGGACAAGCAGATTACTCTCCTATTTATAAAGCTAAGAGTTGTTGAGTGTTAAATACTATCTTCACAGAAGAGGAATAGCTATTTTATATTTTTTAGTAATTACTCTTCAAGAGTTCTGTATTTATTAAATAGATACTTGCTATAGGGTTGCTATAAGTCAGAATTGACTCATGGGCAATGGGTTTGGTTTTACAAGCATATCAAACAACTTAGAGGTAAAAAAAATCAAAATAAAGAAAATTAGGCACTAAATATGTGTGAAAACTTTAAAGCCAAGCTAATGAGAAATCACTATACATTTGGAATAAGCAGTTCGTCAGAATAGATATGTCTGGGGATATTAGTGTGTGTGTGTTGACAATGGGACATGGCAGTAGGTATAAAAATTATATTGGATAATTCTTGTCTTTATGGAGTTATCATGTAATTTGAAAAGGAAAACACTAAAATTAAAACTTTATCTGTGTTCAGTGGTTTGAGAAGAAAGCTGCCCCTGCCCCTTGCCGTTCAAATTGAGTGCCTCATCATAGAACATAGCACAGTTTTAGGCACCTAGAGCAGAAAGGTCATAGGGCTGGGGAGTGATCCAGAAAGGCTTCCACATAGGTTCTTACAGAGTCAGACCTTGGATGCGTGTGTGTGTGTGTGTGTGCGTGTGTGTTTTAATTTAACATAACATAGTCACTGGTAAACACTATATATTCTTACCGAATTGAATTATACCAAATTAAGGTGGAGGAATCCAACGCACATTCTGATATTTTTTGCTGTTTTGTCCCTTCCCCTGGTTGAAGCAGAATTTCCTCAAACTACTGAATCATAAACCAGACTGTAAAAAAAAAAAAGACTGTTAGCCTGAGGTAAAAGGCAACACTATTTTTTTTTAAAGCGGGCAAATAACCCATTGTCAAGAGTATATACTGTAGCAAAAACTTGAGCTGTGAAGGTGATGATCAGTCTGGAGTAAACGTAAATAAAGCTTAAGTAGCTCTTAGGGCTCTGGCATGCCCTGCTCAGACCAGCATTTCTGGTGGTCTGAATCAAAGTCCCACATGCACCCAAGTGTGGGAAAGGTTTAAAATAATGTTTGGTACAGGAGGGTAAAAAAAAGAAGATGGAATGTTCTCATTAAGATACATGTTCAATAAATCGATTTTTAAATTTAAATTGTTTTGATTAAACTTCTATGAATTATTTCCTCAACCCAGAATGCTTGTCCATCCTCCCAACCCCTTCCTTTTGACACTGCCTGAACATAAAACATTTGTCTTGTTGGTGTAGTTCTGATAAAAATAGTGTCATATAAGCAGATCATCACACTGTGTGTAAAGCTGGTGTTTTTGTTGCTGTTCCTTCTCCTTTGTTGTTTAAATCACAATGACACCAAAGTCAACAATCTAAGTCTTAGACATTGAGAATAGGGGCTCATTAACACGAGAGAAATCAAAACTCTTTCAAGGATAATAAGCTTGTTATTTTTTTTGGATTGCCACCTTCAGCTTCCCGGTCAGAATTAACTTTAGTTTATCATTTCCATTTGTCTTGTGGAGGCCGTAGTATTAATAAGGTAAATAAATATCTAGAATAAACACTGTTAGCCAAATGGTTACTGATTTATTAGAAGGAGGGGGACACGTGGTCATTTTGCGGCAGTCTAAAAATTCTTGAGGTAAGAAAGAAAACTTATATCAGATTGGTTTAGTTTGCTACTACTACAAAAAACAAAACAAAAAGCTTTTGAATGATTTGCTTGAATGAATACTATGACTCTTCTCTTGAAGTGTATTTGTGCCTACAACTATAGGTTGTTAGTGTCTTTCTTTTTGATGGGTAAGTCTCTGGGTGGTACAGTTGGTTAACTGAAAGTTTGGAGGTTTGAGTCCACCAAGAGGCACCTCAGAAGAAATGCATGACAATCTACTTCCTAAAAGTCAGTCATTGAAAACCCTATGGCGCACCGTTCTACTATGATACACATGGGGTTGCCATATGTTGGAATAGTTTGATGGCAACTGGTTGGTTTTTAATTCCCGTACAGGTCAGACAATGTACCCACAAGGGCTATAACCACACTCAGCATAACCTTTTCCTTACTTGGTCTCCTCTAGGTCATTGTATTGCTAGACATAGACTGTCATGGGATACAGGGTTCTAGGCTACTTGGTAATTTTTTCTGGAGAGTCAAGTACTTTTCTGTCTGCGCCACGCTCTTGTGCACCTGTATGGAACCACAGTGTTCTGCCCTCCACCAGCACTCTGCAACCTGCTGTATTTCCAAGAGCATCCTCTTCTCATTTCCTCAACTGCAATAAACAGGGAATAGAACAAGCTATGCAGTTTCCTTTCTCAGTAATCAGAAGACAGATAATAAAACTGGAGCCCAGGGTGTAGAAATGTTCTATATTCAGGAATCTCCCTGGCACCTCAAGTTGTGGAATCTGTGATCTCCAAAACAGTTGCAGATGTTAAGAGATTGGAATGACAGGAGAGCAAACTCTCACAGGAAAAAAAAAAAAAAAAAAACCTAATTATCCAAAAGAAAATTTCTTTTCAAAAGGGTAGGGTAATACAAAAATACAATTGGGATGTCAATGTGCATATTAAATTAGTATGATTACTTACAGCAGTTAGTAATCATAACACTTTTTCAGTTTTTCATAGAACTGCTTCGGTTTTCAGTCTTTGCCTAAGTTCACACATATGGTTATACTCTTTAAACACTGTATTGTATTATTGTGGAATATTGTTGGATTGATTGTGGTGGACTGCTTTTAATGTGAATTTCTGCCTCTTCGTATGAAGCAAATTGAAATTTAGAAAAAAGCTGCAAAGTTATAAAGTACATTTTCCTTGAAACAATTCAGAATAAGTTGCTGAAATTATGTCTCTGCATCTTCAAATACTTTAGTCTCTATTTCCTACAAACAAGATTGCCCTCCTCCATAACCGCAATACAACTGTCAGTATCAGCAAATTAACACTGATTCATTATTGTTGTCTAATCCTGGAGTATATGAAGAAGAATGAGGCATCAGGATTGGAGGAAGGCTCCTTAACAATCTGCGTTATGCAGATGGCACAGCCTTGCTTGCTGAAAGTGAAGAGGACTTGAAGCACTTATTGATGAAGATCAAAGATCACAGCCTTCAGTATGGATTACACCTCAACATAAAGAAAACAAAAATCCTCACAACTGGGCCAATAAGCAACATCATGATAAACAGAGAAAAGATTGAAATTGTCAAGGATTCCATTTTACATGGATCCACAATCAACATCCATGTAAGCAGCAGTCAAGAAATCCAAAGACACATTGCACTGGGCAAATCTGTTGCAAAGATGTCACCTCGAAGACTAAGGTACGCCTGATCCAAGCCATGGTATTTTCAATCGCATCATTTGCATACAAAAGCTGGACGATGAATAAGGAAGATCGGAGAAGAGTTGATGCCTTTGAATTGTGATGTTGTCATAGAATATTGAATATACCATGGACTGCTAAAAGAAGGAACATATCTGCCTTGAAAGAAGTACAACCAGAATGCTCCTTAGAAGCAAGGATGGTGAGACTGCGTCTTACATACTTTGGACATGTTGTCAGGAGGGATAAGTCCCTGGAGAAGGACATGATGGCTGGCAAAGTATGAAGTCAGGGAAGTCCCTCAACAAGGTGGATTGATGCAGTAGCTACAACAATGGGCTCAAGTATAACAACGATTGTGAGCATATTTGAAGGTGCCGGACTGGACAGTGTTTCGTTCTGTGGTACATAGGGTCTCTATGAGTTGGAACTGACTCAATGGCCCATAACAACAACAATCCTGATTAAATTTTCACCAGATGTAAGAGCAAAAGATCCAGTTCAGAATCACACTCTGAATTTAGTTAACGTGTTTCTTAACTCTCCTTCAATTTTGAACAATTCCTAAATCATTTCTTGATATTTTTGAAAATTACAGACCAGATGTTTTGTAACATGTTCCCAAATTTGGGTTTGTTTGATGTTTCCTCATGATTAGATTTAGATTATGATTGTTTGCCAGAAATGTTACAGAAATGATTCTGTATTCCCTTCTCACTGAATCTTACTGCTAGCATACAATTTTGATTAGTCCCTTTAATAATCTTACTCACTTTGATGACTTGAGTGAAGTGATAGCTAACAGGATTCTCCAGCATAGAGTTAATCTTTTTCCTTTATAAGTAATACGAATTTTATCAGGAGACACATTGAAATTAGGTAAGCATCTCATTTCTTATCAATCCTTTAATTCATTTATTTATATCAGTAAGGACACATGATTTCCACTTATATAAGGTGTGTTGTAATCCATTACTATCATGATCTATTTTGATGCTTAAGTTGTTTCAGTTTTTGCCCATGGAATTCCTTAAAGCTGGCTTCTATTTAATTTTGACATGTCCACCTCATTATTGGAACGCTTATTTACATTCTGATGCAACAAGATGTTCTGGGATCATCATGTTCTTTCTCTGCCCCAGTCAAGGATCTCGGATTCTTTTTTCATGATATGAATGGTTATAGAAGCTAAAATTTGGGTGCTAAGTGTATTTATAGATATTGAGTCATCGTAACTCCCAAGCCTTCTACTTAGACAAAGCTAGAGAATATGCATAAGAACGTGCTTACATATGCATACACATACTAATAGTTATATGTATTTGTATATTGTCCATAAAAAAAAAAATTAGTTCATATTGATATCTCCCATTCCCAACCCAACACATCAGGGTTGATTCTAGTTTTCTCCCTTACCATATTCTCTAACAGTTAAAAATCTGGCTCCCATTATCCTTAACACATATTTGCCTTTGTATTTGACCCATCTCTCATTGCTGCCACTGCCCAGGCAGATGTCCTTCTCGTCCCACTTGAGTTCTGGCACCCTGTGCCATCTTCATCCTGTTTCCATCCCCAAACCTGTACTAAATATCCTTCTCGCTGCACTTGGGCTTGAGGTCCACATGACAGACCACTGTTCTGTGTGGATTCACTCTTTTCCCACTTGGGCTCCAACACCCCTTGCTGATAAACCCACATCTCCTGTGCGGATTCTGTCCTTAACCAGCTCTGGCTCTGATACTTCATGCAGTAACTCCACATGGGTGCCCCCTCTGCCCTTTTCAAGTTCTTACACACAGCACCAAGGAGCTGTACTTCTAGAAGCCCTCTTTATTTTACTCTGCCTGTGACATTCCACTCAGGGACAATGCAGCTCCTCCAACTCCTGGACTGGACTCCTACCTTTCTCTGTCCCAACTAATCCCTTCGAGGAGAGAGAAAGTGAAGGCAGGAAAGAGGAAGAGGAGAGAGAGATCTACCAGTAGATTAAAAACCAGTTGCTGTTGAGCCAACAGCTCCTACTCAGGGCGACTCCATATATGTCAGAGTAGAAGTATGCTCCATGATGTTTTTAATGGCTGATTTTTTGTAAGTAGATCACTAAGGTGTTCTTCCAAGGTGACTTTGGGTGGACATGAACCTCCAAATTTTGATTAGCAGCAGAGCGAGTTAACCATATGCACCATCCAGGGACTCCACAAGTTATTGTTAGTTGCCATTCAGGCGATTCCAATCCATGGCGGCCCCATGTGTGCAGAGTAGAACTGCTCCATAGAGTTTTCAAGGCTGTAACCTGTCAGAAGCAGATCGCCAGTTCTGTCTTCTGAGGCGTCTCTGGATGGGTTTGAATAGTCGAACCTTCTGCTAGTAGTCAAGCACTTAGCCTTTTGTGCCACCCAGTAGATTACTTTTCTAAAATGTGTAGTAATTTACCATTGTATCAGCCATATACAAAAGCCAACATTTCTGTACAAGTACAGTACTGTGGGATGTTTACAGTTTTAAACCTTTATTTTTGTCCAGCAAATTAATATAAAATTGTGCCTCTTTGTTGTCTTATTTGCATTTTATTGACCATTAATGAGATTGACAGGATCCCTGGTGGCACAATGGTTGAATGCTAGGCTGCTAATCAAAAAGTCAGAGGTTTGAACCCACAGCAGCTCCAAAGGAGAATAGACCTGGTAATCTGCTCCCGTAAAGATTACAGCCTAGGAAACCTAATGGGGTAGTTCTACTCTGTTCTATAGGGTCACTATGAGTTGGAATCGACTTGATGGCAAACAACAAGATTGAATGTGTTAAAATTTTTGTTGATTTGCATTTCCTCTTATCTATTTTTTAAATCAAATTATTGTTACTTTTATATTTTACAGGCATTTTGAAAATTAATACATTGTTGCAAAAATTATTTTTCTCTGCACTTGGTTTATGGCATCTTTTTATAATTAAAAAAACTAAATTCAGTAGTCGACTCTATCAGTCTTTTCTCTTGGATTTAGTGTCTTGATAACTCTTCTTATCTACAGGTTTACAAATATTTTAACATTTTTATTCTTCTTTTATATTTAAATTTCAGTGTATTTAGAAATTAATTTATATGGTATGAAATAGTGTCTAACTTTTTGTTTATTTTAGATGAACAACTAATTATGCCAGTACCATTTATTAAGGAAATGATCTATTTCCCTCTAAATTAAGATGCCACTTTTGTCATATATTCTCCAAATATACCTGCACCTATATTTAGATGCTGATTTTATTTCATTGGCTTATTTGTCCGTTCTACACTTACATTTTTATTATGGTAGATACATAATAGATTTCTATTATATTGTATGGCAAGTCATCCTTTATGATTTTTTTTGATCAATTTTTTTTGGGGGGGGTAATTTTTACTCATTTGGTCTTCCATATGAATTTACAAAAAAAAAAAAAAAAACATTAACAGCAGCCACAGCAAGTGTATCGGTATTGGAGCCCTAATTGCCAAAAAAAAAAATAGAGTTTCCAAGGAGCACCTGGAAGATTAGAACTGCCTATCCTTTGGTTGGAAACCCTGGTGGAATAGTGGTTAAGTGCTATGGCTGCTAACCAAAGGGTTAGCAGTTCAAATCCACCAGGCGTTCCTTGGAGACTATGTCCCACTTTGGTGACTAGTGTCCGGGGTCTTAAAAGTTTGTGAGCGGCCATCTAAGATACTTCTATTGGTCCTAACCTCCCAGGAGCAAAGGAGCACGAAGAAAACCAAAGACACAATATTAGCCTGAAGGACTAAAGGTCCACATAAACCAGAAACTTCACCAGTCTGAGACAAGAAGAACTAGACGGTGCCCAGCTACCACCACCAACCACTCTGACAGAGAGCACAACAGAAAGTCCCACACAGACCAGGAGAAAAATGTAGAACAGAATTCAAATTCATGAAAAAAGACCAGACTTCCTGGTCTGAGAGAAGCTGGAGGAACTCGCTAAACTATGGCCCCCAGACACTCCACAAACCCAGAACTGAATCCATTCCCAAAGCCCACTTTTCAGACAAAGATTAGACAGGTCTATAAAACAGAAAATAACACACATGAGAAATGTGCTCCTTAGCTCAACCAAATATATGAGACCAAACAGGCAACTCCTGTCCAAAAGCAAGACAAGAAGGTAGGAAGGGACAGCAACAGAGCACAGGGAAGCCAGGGTGGAAAAGGAGAGAGTGCTGTCACATTGTGTGGATTGAAACCAATGTCACAAAACAACGTGTATAAATTTTTGAATGAGAAATTAACTTGAACTTTAAACTTTCACCTAAAGCACACACACACACACAAATTCTAATGTGTTATTATCCTACTGCTTTTTATCTTGGAAAAGACCAAACTCCATAGAGTTTTCCCGGCAAGACTATGAGAGAATCTGCCAGAACATCAGCTTTTCAGAGGCAGTGGTCACTGGCAGGCTGGTCTAATCTGTATAGATCTTCAGGGTTTAGCCCTGGATTGCGTTGATTTGTAGACTTTCTCCATTTCTAAGATAAACATTTAAGACTATTAAACTCCCTTACGGTGCTTTAGCTGCATTCCATAAGCTCTAATATTATCATCCAGTTAAAAATATTTTCTAATTTCCAATATGATTTCTTCTTTAACTTTTTAACACTATCAAAAATGTGTTACTTCATTTTCAACAGTTGAAGCTTCACACTTAATTTTCATGTTATTTAATTCCTAGCTGAATCAGCAAGTATATTTAAGGGAAAAGCAGTGTCCAGAAAGTTGGGCTAACCTCAGTGCCTTTTCTGTTTGTCCTGGGTCTTGGCCCTCAATTCCTGACTTCCTGGGTTTCCAAGATGCCTTTAAACCATTGCTTTGTTTTTAAGTCTACCCTTTTTAGCTGCTCTTTGAGGAGACTGTTGTTCCACTACAAGATATTCCATTATAGCCAGAGGTGGAAGTCTCAGCGGATGCACTTAGAAAATAAAAACAAAAAAAAAAACCCCTTTTATTGTTTAATTTAATACGAATAAAACACCTAAACACATATGCAGCTTAATCAATTGCCATAAATTGAATACTTAGTAATCATCTCACAGGATAGATTCTTGTGGGCCACCACATACGCCCTCCATGCGTTTCCACCTAAACATAATCCCCTCTTTCCCAGAGTAGCCACTGTGCTAATTTTAATGGTAACCACTTCTTCGCTCTCTTTTCAATTTTATTGTCAAGTGTGCATCTCTAAATGTCATAATTTGGTTTACTCACCTTCTCATTTTTTAATCTTCCCTTGCAATTTATTTGTTGAAGAAACTGGATTATTTGTCTTGTAAATTTTCCCATAGCCTGGACTTTGTTGATGGTGTTCACACGGTATAGTTTAACAGGTTCTTCTGTATATTCTGTAAGTTGATAGTTGTATTGCTGATTCTTTCATAGCCTGGTTGTCTGTCTTTATGTGATGTTAGCAGCCACTGATGCTCTTTACTTAAATCCTTAATTCATTAGGAGTTGCAAAATGACCATATTCCAATTTGACCTTTTCTTCTTGGTTTGTTAAAATACCTCTTTGAAGAGAAAATTTTCTTCATCTATAGTTTTGTTATCTGGAGGTATAGTTTAAATAGAAAAGAGAGGATAAATATTTGCTTCTCTACTTTTGTTTTAAAAGGGTATTGGCTAGCATCCTTCAAAGTTGATGGGTAAGTTTTTTGTTGTTGTTTTATTTTGTATCATTATAAACTCATGAATTCAAACATATTTGAGGTATTTTGATGCATTGCAGTAATTATCCTCATTGATGTTTACGTTATCTCACCTTGATCTGTGGGAACGTCTTCAACTTGAATTTTACCTACTTTTAACATAACTCTTAACGTAACATAAAATGATAGTCTACAGTGTATATATTAAGATTGCATTTCCACTAATGTTCTCTTTATTTTAATTCAATTTGTCTTCTGTTTCCTTCAGCATATCTGTTTTGTTAATATATTCTGTGTGCAGTTACTGATCTTCCTCTCTCTAGCTGTTGGGCCACTACCATAAGCACTGCTTTTTCTTTTTCTCCTTACTGGGGTCTCAGTTTTCATTTTGGAGGATGCTAAACAACTCTTGTCTTACAAGAGGTGAAAGATGACTTCTATCTATCTTTGTGGAACAGTGATGTTAGAGTAAGTAGGTTTCCAGGCCCATGCTGAGGCACATGTGGAAGTTGTCAGTAATCTCCCAGCTGTAGAGGTTAGAAGCATTCCATCTACGTATGTGGCTTCTTCTTGGTCTCTTAGTCTTTTCTCCAGAGAGAACCAGCACACCCGTGGGGAGTTGTTCTTGATCTTTTCTCAGGGATTCAGAGGTCTCTGAGGTCCAAGCTCTTCCCAGAATTTGACATTAATTTTTTCCCCGGAATTCCCCCTGCTTATGTCAGAGAAATCCTCATATCATCTCTTTACCAGGATTTGAACTGAGCCCCAGGCCTCACTGGCACCCAGCTGCCTGTATACCTAAGAAGCTATTTCAGTCAGAAAAGGCAAGTATATTGAGATTAATATCGGAGGGTAAGAGGGATGTAAGAAGGAGCCATGTTCCCAGAATTCTACACAGAAATCTGTTAAAGCTAGGTAAAATGTAATGTAGGGTTTTTTTTTTTTTAATTTTTTTGTTCTAGTTTTTCAATTCAGAAAGATACATTAATTATAGTGACTGGCTTCTAGTCCCTGGGAGGCACAAATGGTTAATTACTCAACTACTAGCCGAAAGATTGGCAGTTGGATCCCACCCAGAGGTGCCTGGTGAGACAGGCCTGGTGATCTGCTTCTGAAAGGTCACGGCCTGGAAGACCCTATGGAGCAGTTCTACTCTGCACACATGGGGCCGGCATGAGTTGGAATTGACTTGACAACAACTAACAACAACAGCAACTGGCTTCTAGAGATAAACACTGTAGGTGGCCTGTGTGGCTCCCTGTCAGGGCTTGATCATCCTTCTTTTTATTAATGGAGGAAATGATAGAATAAAACACATACACACGCACACATACAGGTAGCTGGCCTTAAACACTTATGCCCTGTCCTTTAGGCTAGATCTCAGAGGTGTGTGCTGGCCCTTATGTTCTCTCTGTCTAGCCCAACAATAACAAATGTTTTTATGCCCTCTCTTTCCTGGTTTTCCACTTATTTCTGGTTTTTCTTCTATTTTGACAGCTGCTACTTTTCATCTCCTTTCCTGGCTCCTACGTGTCTACCCAAATATTAGATACTTTTGCTCCTCAGAGTAGGTCCTAGGACTCTGCTCTTCTTTCGTTTAGATGCACAGGTAATCTCAGTGTTCATACGACAAAACAGTAACTCAACTTTTTTTTTTTCTTAGAAAACTCTTCCTTTGAAGTCTTAACAGATAGCAGCAAAAGGTCTCACCATCCATCTATTTAGTTACTTTGGCCAGAAACCTGGCATTATTTCCTTTCCTTTGTTTCCTAAATATAATCCAAAAACACATACTTTCTGTTCTAGGCTCAAAAGGCCTATTCCTTTGCTCCGATTTACTGTTACCATTTTAGTTTGGCTTATTATAATATTTTGCTGCAATTACTGTAACACCATGATAACCAGTCATTCTGTATTCCATTCTCCATGTATCTGTAAAAGTTAGCTTAACATAAATTAGATCACCTCATATCTCCTATTTTTGTATTTAAGTGACTTCTCATACATTTACGTAATAAAACCTGAATTTCTTACCACGGTCTAAACATTTCAACATGATCTGGCCTTTATTCTCATATCTAAACTTGTCACTTTTCCTCAGCTCGTCTGGCTGCACCTCACCTGCACTGGTTATCTTTAGTTTCCTTAAATACACTAATTTTTTTATTGTTTCAACCTCATTAAATATACTTCTTCTATCTGCCCAGAATGCTTCTTCCTCCTCCCAAGTATAGCTGTCTTTTCCTTACAGAGATTCCTCTCCCTCACTCCCATTCAGTAATTTAGTACCTGCTTATTTCCTCTGGGAAACCCTGGTAGCGTAATGGTTAAGTGCTACGGCTGCTAACCAACAGGTAAGCAGTTAAAATCCTCCAGGTGCTCCTACACCTCTTAATGCTTTAGCTTTTTCGTCTGAAAGAATAAAACCAAAAAAACAAACCAGTCGTCACCGAGTACATTCCAACTTATGGTTACCCCAAGTGTGCAGAGTTGAACTGCACTCTACAGCGTTTTTGAGGTTGTGAACTTTTGGGAGCAGATCACAAGGTCTTTCTTCCAAGGAGCCTCTGGGGTGGGTTTGACCCTCCAACCTTTCAGTTAGTAGTCGATCACTTAACTATTTGTGCCACTCAGGAACCATAATCTGAAAGAATAATCCAAACCAAACCAACTGCTGTCGAGTTGATTCTGATTCATAGTGATCCTGTAGGACACAGTAAAACTGCCCCTTAAGGTTTCTAAGCCTGTAATCTATACGGAAGCAGACTGCCACATCTTTCTCCTGTGGAGCAGATGGTGGGTTCGAACTGCTGACTTTTTGGTTAGGAGCCAAGCGCTTAACCACTGTGCCACCAGAGCTCCTTATCTGAAAGAGTAGTAGGAGTTAAATATTATTTAATAATAGTAACTACTTTAAGGGTTATTGTAATGATTGAATTAATAAATTCATGCAAGTTATAAAACACAAGTCAGGAAACTTTTTCTGTAAAAGACCAGATAGCAAATATTTAAGGCTTTGAAAGTACCATATAACACTATCATATTGTTCTTTTGTTTAACAACTTTTTAAAAATGTAAATCCACTCTGTGCTTATTGGTTATACAAAAAGCAGGACTCTAGCTGAATTTTGCTGTGGGCTGTAGATTGCTGGACCCTGGAACAATGCCAAGCACATAGCTAAGCTCTCATTAAATCTTACCTGCTTATTATAAATTTCATAGAATAGTTATTTTTTTATTTACTTTTGTTTCACACCCTCCCCCATTAAAATTTAAGTTCCCTGAGGGAAAGGACAGTGTCTGTGTTCACCATTAATCTACTTAGAGTGCCTTTTGCAAAGTAGGTGCTAAATACTTATTTATAATATTAATATCAAATACATAAAAACAAGACAGACGATTTAATATACAGTATTGGAAAAATTGGTTAACGCTTTTTGGGGGGAATGAGTAAAAATTGGTCCTGATACTTGCTGAAAAATAAAATCCAGCTCGATCAATGGATTAAAGTTAAAAATAAATTATAAAAGTAATAGGAGAAAACTGGAAGATTAAGAAAAGCTGTTGGAATAACAAATATGTTCAAAGAATATATAACTGAAAAGTTATAAAGGAGAATCAGATTATGTAAAAATTCTGCATGGTAAAGACAATAGCCAGTTCGTATGATATATGACAAACCAGGGAATAAATTCTATTATCAAAATGGCTGGTGATATACAGTCAGAATACATGTTGGTGAGGGTGTGGGAAAATAGACCCTTTGATACACATAAAAAAGGATTTTAAATGGATACAAGATGTTTAGTTAGCCATTAGTAATAACTGACAAATTTCAACATAGTTTTTCAACCAGAAATTATATATAGGATTATACTTTTCTAATTAATACATGCAAAAGCATGTCAACAAGTATGTAGAAACAACTGTCTGTAGGGACCCTATGTATGTAAATAAATTGCGATGCCTCCATATAATTAAATGTTATACAACCATTAAAAAGAAGCGAGTGGATCTAGATGCACAACGTAGAATGACACAGAGGTAAAAAAAAAAAAAAAAAAAAAAAAGCAGGGGGCACCAGAGCGTATATAGACTGTTCCCAGTTTTCAAAGATTATAAACGACTATGTGAGTTTTCAGATGGCTATTGGCTCTGGGGGAGAAAAAGGGGAGGCAACACACGCTGTGAGGAGACTGACTTTCACTGTATTCACATTTGTGTTATTTAAATTTTTTACTATGTTCAGGTTTTTTACTTTTCAAATAAAAAAATATATAAAAAAAGTTAAATAAAGCAATATTTTTCCTAAAAAATATTTATACAATGGAGGAACAGACTAAGCATTTTTGGAATTCTGGCATAGCACGGTCTTAGAAAAACTTTCTTGATCGTCGAATAACTTGAAGTTTTCAGCATAATTCTTCCTCATTCTGCCACTTGATAATTTGCTATTTCCTAAAGGTTTCTAGTGGATGATTTCTCTCAAGACAGTTCTGGTTTTTTTTTTTTTTTTTTTTTCCTATATTTGCCTTTAAATATTTTCTTGTTTCTATAAGTCAATTTTCATCCATATTAAACACCTAAAGTTATCATCTAAAAGTTTAATGAGAACAGAGGTAAAAATAACTCACATAGAAACAATTTCAGTTTGAGTTTCTCTTATTTTACCAGTTTAGTTACTCAGTTATCTCTTCATTGCTCCCCAGTTGCCTGAGATCTGGCTGATGCTGTGTCAGAGTCTTTGTTTCATTTATTAAATCAGGTTTAGGTTTCTCCTCTTCCTCTAGTTAACTTAAAATAGAGAAGGAGTTAAAAAAAAAAAAAAACCTGAAATTTCAACCAGGTAACTTTTTCAATTCTTCTTTTACCCTGTAAAATTATTGGTCAAGACTAATTTTCCTCCAGTGTTGTAAACCAAGTTGACTGTTTTTCCTTTCACACATTAGATTTATGAAATCGTCACAAAATTCTTTTCTCTATTCAAGTCGATAAGCATTTGTTGAATAGACAGCATAAACAAGGAATGATAAATATTATGCAGGAAATACAAAGATGACCAGGACATTTCTCTCCCTAATAATTATTAAGATTTTTGAGATCAAAAATTAAAGAAGTAAGCAAATTGCTGAAAGTCAATGTATAATTATGACTAGCAATAATAACAAAATCATCAAAATAACTATAATTTATTGTTTTGATTACCTGCCAGGTATTGTTCTAAATCTTCTACCTGGACCACTTTGGTGCCATTAATCAAAATATGTGTCCAAAGGAAAGGCTTAGAAATACCGAGCACAAGCTACTGGCATAATATTCTGATAGGTCATGCATCTCCATGGCTTTTACCATTTTACAGATGAGAAAATGGCCGAAAAACCGAACCGGTTGCCATCGAGTTGATTCTGACTCATAGCAACCCTATGGGACAGAGGAGAACCGCTCCATAGGGCTTCCAAGGCTGTAATCTTTGCAAAAGCAGACTGCCACATCTTTCTTCCAGGAATTAGGTGGTGGGTTTGAACCCCTAATCTTTCTTTGGCAACTGAGCGCTTAACCACTGCACCACCAGGTTGTCTTGAAAAAATGACATTAGAAGTAAATAACTTACCCTAAATCATCCAGCTACTAGGTCTTTAGATTTGGATTAAATTCATTTGGTTTGACACCAGAGCCCATGTGCTTTATGCTGTTTCCAAAATAACAGCAATTGCTAAAATGTATTGAGCATTTACTATGTAACGAGCACTATTCAAACAACTTTAAGGTATGAATTTGTTTAAACCCCACAATGGTCCTGTGAGGCTGGCATTACCATTATTGTACATATTACAGAGGAAGAAAACAAGGCACAGGAGGAGGACATGATCATTTTTGGATGCATCTAGTTTGGGACTTCTGAAATTGCTTCCTCTGAAGTGGCTTGCAAGAAATCGTCGGGGTAGGATTTAGGTAGGATTTGGCAGGTACATGCAGTGAGGAATAAGACACAATAGAACAACCCAGGAAGAAGAAAGCACAAGAGCTGAGCATTATTGAATATGGAAAGAGAGAGCTTTTGAGGTGTTAATAGCAATTCTGCTATAGATGTAGGAAGAGAATTGTGTTGTTGATGAATTCATGTGTTTCAGAAGAGGTGCTTTTTTTGGACAAGTATTGCACAAATTCTAGTAGGTAGCATGCATCTCCATGGCTTTAATTACCACCTATATGCTTACTTTTTTGTATTTTTATGCCTTCTTTTTTTCCTGACATCCAGTCCTATTTTATAATTTACCTTCTAAATACTTCCGTTTGGATGACTACAAGAAACTCAACCATGAACATTTCTAAAACCAAAATAGCTGCTTTAGTCCAAAACATACTCATTCTCCATCTTAATTAAAGAGGTCGTCATCTACCTAGTGACCAACATTAGAACATTTAGAGTTTCCTCTGATTGCCCCCTAATCCTCTCCTATGACTGCTAATTTATGGAACAAATTCTACTTATTTTACCTACTAAATTTTCCTGAATCCATCTGCTCCTCTCCATATCTTCTGCCATTGTTTTAGCATAAGCTCCCATTGTGTCTAATACCTGGACCAGAGAACAGTCTTCTTCCTATTCTTCAGCTTTTACTCATTCTTCATCACATGTCAGTTTTCTTCCAGTGTGTTCAGTCACTTTTTTTTCTGTACTGTTATACTTCATAAATTTTGAATATGTGTTTTGTTTATGTGTCTTAATTGCTCCAATAGAGAGTGTCCTCCTCAAAAAAAGAAATGATGCATTGTTAATTTTTTCTGTAGCTTAGTCCTAGTGCTTGGCACATGGTAAGTGTTCAAAAATGTTGAATGAATGGGTGGATGAGAGTGTGGAAGAGGAACTCATGAGCTGTAGAGCTCAGGATAGAGGACCACACCCCGTATCTGATCCATCAGCAAATTCTGTTGACTCCTCCTTAAAATATATTCAGAACTCAACTATTTCTCAACACCTTCACTACTTAGTCACTATCATCTTTTGATTATTTCATGCAATAGCCTCCCAACTGCTTCTCAACTTCCCCCCTTCAGTCTATTCTCATCACAGCAGGTACAATGATCCTAACAAAACTTAAGTCAGGTCATGGCACTTTCAGCACAAATCAGTAATGTTTCCCAGCTCATCCAGCTTAAACATCAAAGTCATTACAACTGCCCACAAAAATTCACTCAGCCTGGCCCACTGTTACCTCATATCTACTCTAACCATGTGGACTCCTTACTGTTCTTGGAACATGCCAGGAATGTTCCCTCTTATGGGATTTCATTCATTGTTCTCCCTTCCCAGAATGCACTGCCCCACTTATCCACATGGTTTGCTCTCTCTCATCACTTCAGATCTTTGCTCAAATGTTCCATTTTCCCCTTTGTTTCTCCACAGACTATACCTATATCAACATTACATGCATATCATCTATATCTATATTTAATTATATAACATTACACATAGTGTTAAATGGTTATTTGTAAAATGTTAAATGGTTATTTATATAAACTAAGTCAAATTTTTGTTTGTTGTCTCTATCTCCATTAGAATACACTATGGGAGAGGCTTTTTTTATTTTTTAGATCAGGCATAAGGGACTGCCTGACATGTAATAAGTGCTCAATAAACATTTGCTCAAATAATTAGAATAGTTAAAATTATAAGACAGTTTAGAAATAAAAACAACTTGAGGACAGAAAGTATATATATATATAAACAATGTATGTAAATAATATATACATTTTATATATATCTATATACACATACATATTGGTGTTGAGAGGAAAAGTGATGCTTAACAAAGTGACTATGGAAAAGACTCATCAACTAAATGATGGAAAAGAAATCGATGCCTTTTTAAAAAAAAATATTTTCTAAATGGCTACGCAGCCAAGAAAGTTGATACTCTGACTATCAGTCAGTCTGAGGCAGGAAATGGGGTGAACCTTGAGACTGGGGGCTGGGAGGGGTTGCTGTTTTCAATGCTGATGACAGATAGGAATGCCAGGACTGTGGGTTGCTGGGTTTTGGGAGAGGATCTGTGTATGACCTATCGCTGGCAGGTGTAACCTGCCACAAGAGCCGCTCTGAGCTTGCAACATGTGACTGCACTTCTACGCTAAGTGCGGGGGCAATGGCAGTGGCGGAATATTGGAAACCAGCTTCATTTGGTTTCCAATATGTCACTCAGCTGTGCAGGAATTGTGGTCCTTAAATGCGTGGAAGGCAATGTCTCTCCTCAAAACCCAGAGAAGGGTGGTTTGGTACTGGAGCTGCTTCTAACCCAGTCACTCTGAACATCATGCATGCACTTTTGAAATCCTCCTTGCATGTGCCTGTGTTCATATACAGGAACCATACACACGGTTTTGCAGATTGTTCACTACATTAGGACACTTAGTAAGTGGGAACTGAAATTCAGCTTGTGCATTCTTGTCTGTCTTGTGCCCGAAGGGGGTGCCTTTTTCTAATCTAAACAAAGATGCTGGTAAGCTAGTGGCCACTAGGTATATGTATCTGGGTATGAGCACATGTGTGTGTTAGCAGAGAGAAATGAGTCCTCTAATGAAAACGTATGTGGTCAACCATGATTGAACAAAATGCTGGAGAGGACAGACATTTTCTCCTCGCTCTCTGTACCCCCCTCACCCACCTGGAGAAACTGCTGCAGACCAGTCACGCTGGCACATGGGGTCTGCCAGCTGTGATTACATGAGGCAGCAATAACAATGGAAGAGCATAAGGCTTCTCTGTGGCCTGAATGGACACTCCAGATTTTTTTCGCCTGAAAGTAATAACCAGGACTGAAACCTTAGATAGAGGACATTCTCACAGAATTGAGAATCTCTAGAAGAAATTACAAAGGGCTCTTCAAATGGGCAGGATGAGGGCTCTGTGCAATTTAATTTGAATATTAAATGAAAGTGACCTCATTTTGTACTTCAGGCTGGTAAAGCAAGACAGATTGGGAGCGGAAATAAGTAAAGGCGATAAAAGAAGGGAAGGAAATAAATTATTTAATAAAGACTGAAACAGAAATTAACGAATTAGAAAACAGACCTACAAACAAGTAGAAACTCTGATAGAATTGCTACGTAAGTGCTGTTTCTTTGACGGGTTAAAAAAAAAAAACAAAACAATGAAATAGTTGAATCATCAGCTGAACTGAACAAGGAAGAAAAAAGGATTCATAAATGCACAAAATTAGCCATTAGAAAAGGAAAGTAATATCAGGAAAAAGTAATTGAAGAGTCAGGAATCCTTTACTCAAAAAGCCAGCTGAAAAGAACATTAAAAAAAAAAAATATTGGAGCCAAATGACTAAAAAAAAAGAGACCGGCAACTCAAATAGACCAACGTGAAAGGGAGAAATTGAAAAGTCATTTTAAACATGTGGAAAGATTTCAAGGATGGGAGGAGGGTTTCCCAAGACTTTACATAATCAGCATAACACTAACTCCTGTATCTGACATAGAGGCTGTCTAGAACTAATTCCGCTAGCTGCTCGGATTTATTGAGCACGTGCTTTTTTCTGGACCCCATTCTTAGTGCTTTCCATACATTAGCTCATTTAATCTTCATAAACTATGAGTTCAGTACTATTATCTTCCTTTTACAGAGAGAGGAGAGTGAAAAGCAGAGGGTTTGAAATAACGTGGCTACTTATCGTAGAGTCAGAATTGGAACTCAGGAAGTCCGATGCTAATGTCTGGGCTCTTAATCACTCTGCATCATACCTCTCTACTAGCTCATGAGGCAAGATGCTGAATGAATTACAAGCAAATAGAAACCAAAATACGTTAAAAGCTTGATACAGTATTACCAAGTGTAGTTCCGTCCAGAAATTTAACAATAATGAGGATTTAATAATAATGCATCTATGATAAAATTATGTAAGAGGCCAAAGCAGAAAAATAATCGAAGTATCCAGATTGATATCAAAAGTACATTTAATAACATTCAATATTTATTCCTGATAAAACTTAGAAAAAAACTATCTGCTTGTAGACCATAGTAGAAATATACAACTATTTCTATTTAGTATGTATGATAGTTTAATAAGTTACCATTACACGCACATACACACTGGAGAAATACTGATGCAGCACTAATAAATTCAGGAAGATACACGTGTCCCATTGCTATATTTTATTTAACTTTATTTTTTCTGCAAATGCCAGTTATTGCCACTAGATTGTATCATTAACTAAAAGACATAAACACCAGAAAATAGTTCTCAGTCCCACTATTTTCCTTTGATAGGACTATATCCAGGATAACTGGGTAAAATACTAAAAAGTACAAGAGGGTTCAGTATAATGGCTTCTTGTAAGATTAATAAGTAAAATTCAATTGCTTTTTAATATGCCAACAATGACTAATTACAAAATATAATTTAAAAAATTGCAATAGCAAAAACAATAAATACCACACTTCAGAATATACCTAAAAAACTGTTCAGAATATATCTACAGAGAATTTTAAAATTAATTGAAGAACATACAGAAGATTTAAATAAATGGAGTAATGGTCCTGGTTCTCATGTTGAAAGAATCTGTATATAAATTCAATTGAATCCTTAGGTCATCTGGGGATGGAGAGGTATGTGAAGGAATAGGGGTAGCGGTAGAATTGAATCAAAGTTTCTAAGCAACGTTTAAAATTATATCAAAGGAATAGTCAGAAAAATCTGTCAAAATAAGTCAAATAAGGTAGAATTGAGATATGAAGTATTAATTTAATATCTTGAACAGAAATTTAAACACTAAAGTATTTATGTAAGATCTGGCACCAAATCAATAGACCAGAACAGTTATTCCAGAAATAGAAAAATACATATGCTTGGCTTTGTAAGATAAAAAGATAGGTGTGGCAATTCAAATCAATGGTGAAGAAATGAATTATTTAATAGCATAACTAAATTGGTCAGATGTTTCTAATGAAAATCATATTCTCAACTTTTTTAAGGAAAATTAATTCCATATGAATTAAAGATTCAAATACGCAAAAATAATTCAGAAAAACTATGGGTGGGTTATTTTATAATATTTAGAATAGAAAAAGTCTTTCTAAGCAAGAAATAAAAACCAGTAATTACAAAAGAAAAACTGATAATTTGGCTGCATAAATTAGTCAATATGAAAAAAAGAGAAACCTTGAAAATCAAATCTATAAGATGGAAATACATTATAATATATATGAAAAACTAAGACTTAATGTCCTTAGAAAACACTCTATGATATGTATTTTTAAACATAAGTTATGTTGAAGGCAGAACAGGTTTTAGTGATACCAAGGGCTAATATAAGACCATACTTATTAGTGGCTGCCATAGCGTGAAGAATGCCAGACAAGTTTTCATAAATACTTGCCTTAATTTTCTTGTAATGTATTTTTAATGGTTTTATTACTTGTATTTAAGTATTCAACCCACCATGCGTCTGTCAGTTTGTCGCATAGTGGTGGCTTGCATGGTGCTGTGATGCTGGAAGCTATGCCACCAATATTTCAAATACCAACAGGGTCACCCATGGTGGACACGTTTCAGCTGAGCTTCCAGACTAAGACAGACTAGGAAGAAGGACCTGGCAATTACTTCTGAAAAAATTGGCAAGTGAAAACCTCATGAGTAGCAGCAGAACATTATCTGATGTGGTGCTGGAAGATGAGCCCCTCAGATGGAAAGGCACTCAAAATACAACTGAGGAAGAATTGTTCCTCAAAGTAGAGTCACCTTAATTATGCAGATGGAGTAAAGCTTTCAGGACCTTCATTTGCTGATGTGGTGTGACTCAAAATGAGAAGAAACAGCCACAAACATCCATTAGTAATCAGAATGTAGAATGTACAAGGTATGAATCTAGGAAAATTGGAAGTCACCAAAAATGAAATGGAACCCATAAATGTTGATATCCTATGGATTAGTGAGCCGAAATGGACTGGTATTGGCCATTTTGGATCAGACAATCATATGCTCTACTATGCTGGGAAAGATAAATTGAAGGGGAATGGTGTTTCATTCATCGTCAAAAAGAATACTTCAAGACCTAACCTGAAGTATGACACTGTCAGTGATAGGATAATGTCCATGTGTCTTCAAGGAAGACCAGTTAATATGACTGTTAATGCCAAAGGTGAGTAAATTGATGATTTTTACTGACTTCTGCAGTCTGAAATTGATCAAACATGCAATCAAGATGCATAATGATTACTGATGGTTAGAACGCAAACATTGGAAGCAAAGAAGTATCTTTAGCTGGAAAATATGGCTTAGGTGATAGAAACAACACTGGTGATTGCACGATAGAATTTTGGAAGACAAATGACTTATTGAATTATCTTTTTTTCAGCAACATAAACAGTGAATATACATGTGGACCTTAGTGGCTGGAAAACACAAGAATTGACTACATTTGTTGAAAGAGATGATGGAAATGCTCAGTATCAGTCAGAACAGTCCATCAATTGCTTATATGCAAGTTTAGGTTGAAGAAAATTAAAACAAGTCCACAAAAACATGGCCTTGAGTATATCCCATTTGATTTTGGAGGCCATATCAAGAATAGATTTGATGCAATGAACACTAATATTCAAAGATAAGACAAGTCGTGGGATGACATCAAGGATATCATACATGAAGAAAGCAAAAGTTCACTGAAAAGAAAGAAAAGACCAAAGTGGATGTCAGAAGAGATCCTGAAACTTGCTCTTGAAAGTAGAGTTGCTACAGTGAATGGAAGATATGATGAAGTAAAAGATCTGAACAGAAAATTTCAGAGGGTGGCTCAAGGAGACAAAGTATTATAATGACATGTGCAAGGACCTGGAGTTAGAAAACCAAAAGGGAAGACAACACTTGGCATTCCTCAAGCTAAAAGAATTGAAGAAAAAATTCAAGCATCGAGTTACAATTTGGTAGGATTCTGTGGGGAAGACAATGAATGACATAGGAAGCACCAAAGGAAGATGGAAGGAATACCCAGCATCATTGTGTTAAAAAGAATTAGTTGATGTTCAACCATTTCAGGAGGCAGCATATTATCAAGAACAGATGGTAATGAAGGAAGAAGTTCAAGCTACACTGAGGGCATTGGTGAAAAACAAGACTCCAGGAACAGACAGAACACCAACTGAGATGTTTCAACAAATGGATGCAGAACCAGAAGTGCTCTCTCATCTATGGCAAGAAATATGGAAGACAGCTACCTGGCACTGACTGGAAGAGACATATATTTGTGCCCATGTCAAAGTAAGGCCATCCAACGGAATGTGAAAGTTATTGAACAATATCAGTAATCTCTCTCACACAAGTAAAACTCTGCTGAAGATCATTCAAAAACAGTTGCAGCAGTACATTGATGGGAAACTGCCAGAAATTCAGGCCAGATACAGAAGATGACAGGGAATGAAGAATATCAATCCTGAAGTCAGAAGAATGTTGACTGAAAGCAGAGAATACCAGAAAGGGGTTTATCTGTGTTTCACTGAGTATGGAAAGCCATTCAACTGTGTGGATCATAAAATTATGGATAACATTGCGAAGAATGGGAATTCCAGAACATTTGATTGTGCTCATGTGGAACCTGTACATAAACCAAGAGGCAGCTGGTCTAACAGAACAAGGAGATACTGAGTAGTTTAAAATCAGGAAAAGGGTTCACCTAGGTTGTACCTATTCACATACTTATTCAATCTGTATGCTGAGCGAATAATTCGGGAAGGTGGACTGTATGAAGAATGTGGCAAAAGGATTGGTGGAATATTCATTAATAACCTGTGATACGCAGATGATTCAACCTTGCTTGCTGAAAGTGAAGAGGACTTGAAGCACTTACTGATCAAGATCAAAGACCACAGCCTTTCGTATGGATTACAGTTCAAAATAAAGAAAACAAAAATCCTTACACTGGACCAATAAGCAACATGATAAATGGAGAAAAGATTGATGTTGTCAAGGATTTCATTTTACTTGGATCCACAGTCAATGCTCCTGGAAGTACCAGTCAAGAAATCAAATGATGTATTGCACTGGGCAAATCTGCTTCAAAAAAGAAAAACCCTTTAAAGCATTAAAAAGCGAAGATGTCGCTTTGAGGACTATGGTGTGTGTGATGGTTAAGATTGTGTGTCGACTTGGCTGGGCCATGATTCTCAGTGTTTATATATGATCACTCCCATGATTGGATCTGCTGTGTGCAGCCAGTCAGTTGAAAAGGAGTCTCCTTGGGGCTGTGGCCTGCATTCAAATATAAGCAGATGTTTTGGCTTTTTGCTCACTCTGGATCCTACAGCTGCCTCCTGTTCATCTGACCTCCAGTTCTTGGGACTTGAGCTATTAGCTTATTTGCGGATCTTGGGATCCGTAGATCTTCACAGCCTATGAGTGAAGCCTTGCTCTCTAACCTGCCGATCTTGTGTTCACCAGCCCCTGAACCTACGAGAATCAGGAGAAGCCTTGTGGTCTTGCCTGCCATTCTTGGGATTCGTGGCTATTCATAACCTGTGAGCAAGATCCCTGCTTTCCGATCTGCCAATCTTGGATTCACCAGCCCCTGTGGCTATGTGAATCGGGAGTAACCTCTATCCTACTTCATGGGCTTGGGACATTTCAGCCTCTAGAACTGCATGAGTCATTTCTTTGATATAAATCTCTATATATATTTATATGCTTTACCGGTTTTGCTTCTCTAGAGAACTCAGCTGAAGACAGAGTGCCTGACCCAAGCCATGATATTTTCAATCACCTCATATGCATGTGAAAGCTGGACAATGAGTAAGGAAGGCTGAGGAAGAACTGATGCCTTTGAATTATGGTGCTGGTGAAGAATATTGAATTTATCATGAACTGCTAGAAGAATGAACAAGTATGTCTTGGAAGAGGCACAGCCAGAGAGTTCCTTGGAAATGAGGATGGCGAGACTTCATCTCATGTACTTTGGACATGTTATCAGGAGGAACCAGTCCCTGGAGAAGGACATCATGCTTGGTAAGATAGAGGGTCACTGAAAAAAAGGAAGACCCTCAACAAGATGAAATCGCACAGTGGCTGCAACAATGGGCTCAAACATATCAATGATTGTGAGGATGGCACAGCCCTGGCAGTGTTTCTGTTGCACATAGGGTCGCTGTGAGTGGAAACCGACTTGAGGGCACCTAACAGCAACAACAATATACATTTGTAAATTTCATGAAATTCCAGTTGAAACTTTGCTGTCTTCTGAATGGATAAACAATTATATTACACTATTCAAAAAATAAATCAGTTATTTGTACTGAATTACAATAAGAGAAGTGCCATTTACGTTTCCATATATGCTTAGATCTGTTTCTGGATATTTTTTAGTCAAACTTTCTGTATTACAGCAATACCAATACTTATTTAGCACTTATTGGCAGATACTGTTCTACATGCTTTACCTGTATTAACTTATTAATCCCAACAACACCGTGAGGTAGGTAGCATTCCTATTTCCATTTTACTGATGAGGAAACATCCGTGTAAAATGACTAGCACAGGGTTACCCAGCTAGTGAGAGGTGGAATTGAGATTGAGATCCAGGCAGACTTAGTCTAGAGTTTGTGGATTGAATCACTGCAATACTGCCCCTCTTAAGCCATCAGTATCAAAATGATGTTTCTTGGCACATGTGAGAATGTTTTTAAGAGAGACAGATCTCAGTGGAATTGCAGGACATCATATGGCAGGATTATAGGGTTTGCAAATATTTAGTTTTAATATTGTCTTTCATGTTGACTGTATCAATTTTATATCCACTCTGTGAGCTGGAGGGGAGAGAGAGAGGAGTGAGACTATATGCTTACCATGTGCTTGGTATTATACTATATACATACTATTTCATTAATCTGCATGTGAACCCTGAGTGGTAGATATTGTTAAATGTGAAAGCTGAGGCTGTGAGATGTTCTTTAATTTACTGAGATTTACATAGTTTATAAATAGTGGAAAATGATTCAGACTCAACCTATCCGGTTCTAAATCTTCATTGTTGTTGTTGTTAGTTGTATTCCAGTTGAATCTGACTCATGGTGACCCCATGTGTGCAGAGCAGAGCTGCTCCATAGAGTTTTTAAGGATCTGATCTTTCAGAAGCAGATCACCAGGCCTTACTTCTGAGGCACACCTGGGTGGGTTTGAACTTTCAGCTTTTCTGTTAGTAGTCCAGTGCTTAACCATTTGTGCCATGCAGGGAATCTTCTTAATCTTTATTTATCTCACTTTTACCTTATATTTTGTGATGCATGTTGAATGAAATGAAACTGGAGAACCTCACCATTGAGAGTTCTTTTATTATTATTTTTACTTGAGTACACCCCAAAAGAGCAAGCCTCAAGCCAAGAAATGTTCCTTTGTAAAAAAATGTTCCTGATTGTAGGAATAAAAAAAAAAGAAAAGAAAAAAAAGCTCAAATCAGGGTAACTACTGTTGACCAAAAAGCAAAAACAAAGAAAAACTGTCATTTAGTGAAAATGAAAACACACACAAATAATTTGTCAGCATTTGAACCATAGTTATTGGACATTTTTCAGGTCGTAAGTCACTTCGGGCAGAAAAAATATCTCACACGCCAAACATCTTACGATAACTGAACAGAAAAGCGCAACACAACACCAGCATTAATTAATAAGAAGATTGATGCCATGTTTTTACATCAGTGAGGTGGTGTCTGCTTTTTATTAATGACCCAGTTGTTAATTCATGATAGAGCAAGGCATTTAGACATTATAATATAATAGGTCTAAACACTCCAAGAAACCAGCCTTTAGATCACCTGGGAAATCCTTGTGGACTATTGGTATTCCTAGTACCATATTTTAAGACCTGGCGATGCTAGAGTAGTCACTTTGTATTGACCTGGCCAAACAAATATTTTTTTCCTGGAAGCTCCTACAGAGCAGGTATAAGAGGCTAGAGCTCTAGAGCACGTGCTGAGAATATTACAAGGTAGACACGTAAGATGTTTATTCTGTGACATCAATATTCTGGTAAGTTGATTAACTTCAACTCTGTCCATGGTTCAAGTTTATCTTTTTTGTGAAACTGATATAAACACTATGTGAAAAGTAAAAAAAAAAAAAATCAAGGCATTAAATAATATGGGTATTATAAGAAATAAACTCTTGGGGAAAAGAAAATAATCAGCATTGGCAAAATTGTTAAACTTTCTTGATTATTTTATCCTAGGTTTGAAATGCCAAAAGGGAGAGCTAGTAGAAGAGATATTACAGTAGACATAAATTAGCTGGAAATTGTTTCCTTCTTCATTCAAGAAGATTTTTAAAACTCTATGGATTTGGCACATTTATATGTGAAATATGAACTGTTTAACTTCTTGGGAGGTCAAAACAATTGATGCTGAACCCTATTAGTGTAATTATGACCAAGTTTTCATAATTGACTAGATGTCAGCCTTCATTCCCTCTTACATTGTATCTCTTACCACATGATTCAAACCAGGCTGATTTTGGTGCACTATACTTTAATATCTGCGGTGATGGTCCATTCTGCCAAGTTAAAATGAATACACAAAAAAATTTTAGTTTAACTCAGAATGTGTGTTAGGGAAAAGGATGCAGAGTTAGGAACAAAAAAATCTCCTTTTAGATTTAGTGAAGTTTTCAGGTTTAGTTCGTGCTGTATATGGTTTGTTTTCTAAAAAGTCAGATGACATTTAGATGTTGTTATTGTTTTTAGGTGCCATAGAGTTGGTTCTGGCTCATAGCGGCCCTATGTACAATAGAACAAAACACTGCCTGGTCCTTCGACATCCTCACATACTTTGCTAGGCTTGAACCCATTGTTGCAACCACTGCGTCAATCCATCTCATTGAGGTCTTCTTTTTTGCTGACCCTCTGCTTTACCAACCATGATGTCCTTCTTCAGGGACTGCTCCCTCTGATCGATAACACGTCCAAAGTATGTAAAATGAAGTCTCACCATCCTTGTCTCCAAGGAGCGTTCTGATTGTACTTCTTCCAAGACAGATTTGTTCATTCTTCTGGCAGCCCATGGTATAATCCATATTCTTCATCAACACCGTAATTCAAAGACGTCAATTTTTTCTTTGGTTTTCCTTATTCAGCTTTTGCATGCATATGAGATGATTGAAAATACCATGGCTTGGATCTGGTGCACCTCGGTCATCAAAGTGACATCTTTGCTTTTTAACACTTCGAAGAGGTCATTTGCAGCAGATTTGCCCAATGCAATACATCATTTGATTTCCTGACTGCTGCTTCCGTGGGCATTGATTGTGGATCCAAGTAAGAAAAATCCTTGATAACTTCAACATTTTTTCCATTTATCATGATGTTGCTTATTGGTCCAGTTGTGATGCTTTTTGTTTTCTTTATGTTGAAGTGTAATTCATACTGAAGGCTGCAGTCTTTGATCTTCATCAGTAAGTGCTTCAAGTTCTCTTCACTTTCATCAAGCAAGGTTGTGTCATCTGCATAATGCAGGTGGTTAATGAGTCTTCCTCCAATCCTGAGGAAATTTATCTGCACTTAGTCCAGCTTCACAGACTATTTGCTCAGCATTTCGATTGAATAAGTGTGGTAAAAGGATACAGTCTTGACATACACCTTTCCTGACTTTAAACCAAGCAGTGTCCCTTTGTTCAGTTTGAATGACTGCTTCTTGATCTATGTACAAGTTCCTCATGAGCACGATTAAGTGTTCTGGAAATCCTATTCTTTACAATGTTATCTATAATTTGTCGTGATCCACACAGTTGAATGGCTTTGCAGAGTCAATAAAACAAGGGTAAACACCTTTCTATTATTCTCTGCTTTCAGCCAAGATCCACCTGACATCAGCATTAGTATCCCTCATTTCAAGCCCTCTTCTGAATCAGGCTTGAACTTCTGGTAGTTCTCTGTTGATGTCCTGCTGCAAGTGCTTTTCCATGATCTTCAGCAAAATTTTACTTGTCTTTGATATTAATGATATTATTCAATAATATCCACATTCTATTGGGTGACCTTCCTTTGGAATGGGCACAAATATGAACCTCTTGCAGTTGGTTGGCCAGGTAACTGTCTTCCAAATTTCTTGACATAGATGAGTGAGCACCTCCATCACCACATTCATTTGTTGAACCATCTCATTTGGTATTCTGTCAATTCCTGGAGCATTGTTTTTCACCAATGCTTTCAGTGCAGCTTGGACTTCTTCCTTCACTACCGTCAGTTCTTGTTCATATGCTACCTCTTGAAATGGTTGACCATTGACCAATTTTTTTGGTACAGTGACTCTGTGTTTTCCTTCCGTCTTATTTTGGTGCTTCTTGCATCATTCAGTACTTTCCCCGCAGGATTCTTCAATATCACAACTTGAAGCTTGAATTTTTTCTTCCGTTTTTTTCAGCTTGAGAAATGCTGAGTGTGTTCTTCCCTTTTGGTTTCCTAACTCTGGGTCTTTGCACATTTCATTATAATACTTTGTCTCCTCAAGACACCCTTTGAAATCTTTTTTTTCAGATCTTTTACTTCATCATTTTTTCCACTTCACTTTAGCTACTCTGTGTTCAAGAGTAAGTTTCAGGGTCTCTTCTGACATCAGTTTTGGTCTTTTCTTTCTTCCTGTCTTTTTAATGACCTTTTGGTTTCGTCATGTGTAACGTCCTTGATGTCATTCTACAGCTCATCTAGACTTCAGTCATTAGCATTCAATGTGTCAAATCTTTTCTTCAGATGGGGTATACTTTTCTTCGGGGGGGTACACTCAAGGTCATATTTTGGCTCTCATGAACTTTCTCTAATTTTCTTCAGCTTCAACTTGAAATTGCATAGGAGCAATTGATGGTCTTTTCTGCAGTTGTCCCCTTGCATTGTTCTGATTGATGATATTGAACTTCTCCATGATTTCTTTCCACAGATATAGTTGATCTGATTCTTGTGTTTTCCATCTGGTGAGGCCCAAGTGTATAGTCGTTGTTTACGTCGCTGAGAAAAGGTATTTGGGAGGAATAAGTCACTGGTATTGCAAAATTCTCTCATGCAATCTCAGGCCTTTCTGTTAACAAGGCTGTTTTTTCCAACTACAAATCCTTCATCTTTGTTTCCAGCTTTCACATTCCAACCCCCAGTAATTATCAATGCATCTTGATTTCACATTTGGTCAATTTCAGATTGTGGAAGTTCATGAAAATCTTCCAAATATTCATATTGGGCATTGGTCTTTGGTGTGCAAATTTGAATAATAGTCATATTAACTGGTCTTCCTTACAGGCATATGGATATTATCCTATCACTGACAGTGTTATACTTCAGAATAGATCTTGAAGTGTTCTTTTTGACCAGGAATGCAATGCCACTCCTCTTTAATTTGTCATTCCTAGCATAGTAGAGCATATGCTTGTCCCATTCATCTCACTAATGTCTACGATATCGATCTTTATGAGTTTCATTTCATTTTTGACAGCTACCATTTTTCCTACATTCATACTTTGTACTTTCCATGTTCTGATTATTAATGAATGTTTGCAGCTGTTTCTTCTCATCTTGAATCATGCCACCACAGCAGATGAAGGTTCTGAGAGCTTTACTCCATCCTCGTCTTTAAGGTTAACTCTAGTATGAGGAGGCAGCTCTTCCCCAGTTGTATTTTGAGTGTGTTCCAACCTGAGAGGCTCATCTTCCAGCACTACATCAGACAATGTTTGGCTTCTATTATAAGGTTTTCACTGGCCAATTTTTTCAGAGGTGAACTGCCAGGTCCTTCTTCCTAGTCTATCTTAGTCTGGAAGCTCTGCTGATACCTATCCACCCTGGGTGATCCTGCTGGTATTTGAAATACTGATGTCATAGCTTGCAGCACCACAACAACATGAAAGCCATTACAGTACAACAAACTGACAGATGGGTGGGAACATTTAGATAAGCTACTGCAAAAAAAAAAAAAAAAAAAAGTTTCAGCCAATTATGTTGCTGGAGAAAGAAATTTAGGGCAAAGTTAGTATTCCTATAATGTACTCTTCTTCTTAAATGTGATTGTTGAGATGCCTAAAGGACCTAATAATTTCTATACCACAAGAATATTTCCTTTTTTCATAAAATGGATAGGCAGAGAGACACTTAATTTCTGTTTTCAATCTTGATTCAATTTTTGGATTATTCACATATGGTATTTCTAAGAGATATGTGGTAAATATTTCAATCATTTTCCCCCAGAAAACAATGTATTAGTTTGGCACCTTTTATTATAATCTATCTATCTGTCTGTCTGTCTGTCTGTCTAGCTATCTAAAGCAATTTATCTTTCAATAGGAAAGGAAATATTCTATCATAAAAAAGGACAAGGGTGAAAATAAAGTGAATTAAATTCAGGTAATAAGTTATTATCAGGTTATTGTAAGCACATTTCAACCTTTACAGCCTCCCAATCAAAAATGCTATTGTAGTGTATAATTCTATCAGTGATAATAACCCACTGCTACCAAGCCAATTCTGACTTAAAGTGACCCTATAGGAAAGAGTACAACTGTCCCATAGGGTTTCCAAGGCTATAAAACTTTACAGAAGCAGACTGCTGTATTTTTCTCCCACAAGGCAGCCTGTGGGTCTGAATCACCAATCTTTTGGTTCGCAACTGAGCGCTTTAACCGCTGTGCCACCAGGCTCCTCAAATGACAATAAAGTACTAGCAGTTCTCTAAAGATAGATAATTTCTCTTCTTATTCAAAATACATATTTTTCTCTGGAGAAGCAATAATTGTCCTCAATTTTTTAACGTTTTCTTCTCTTTAATCACCAGCAATAACACTTGGATTAATTTTGGAGTCTATTTTTAAACAACGGGAGTTCGGATAAAGTTAATAACAATTAAGGTGGCTGATGCTGGTCAGCTAAATTAGCTCCTGGCTCAATGACTTGTTATATCCCACTGGGCTGCAATTGCCTGAGATTTAAGTCTGTGCTTTGGGACAATTACAATTTATGACACAGTATTGATCTGAACTTCAAGTTTCACTGAAATGGTTGAAAATGCAAATGTTAACTTTTAAATGTTTTACTGTAAATGCATCTAATATTTTCCTGGATTGAAGAAGATACACTTCTCATCTTCCGAAAACTGAAGTACTTACGTGAATTTGCAATACATGAAATAATGAATTTTGTTTATTACAACCGTCTGCTTTCATATTAAAATTTATTTTATTCATATGTGAGTCACTTGTCCTTTATCTAAATAGACTTGAAGACAATGAAAAAATAACACTTAAATATTGCTAAGTGTTTGGGCATATTTAATATTGCATAATATTGGATGAAATAGAAAAACCTCCTTAGATATGCATATGGAAGAAGAGCTAACTTCTATTTTGCACATGAATTAGTATATTTTATTGATGAGTTTGGTAGGAGATTTTCAGGAAATATGTCATTGTGTTTAAAATATAGAAAATTTTCAGATATTTAGGAATACATTTATCCATTTGGCCGGTGAAGACAAAATTAAATATAAAGCTTAGACTCTGCTTCAATAACGAGAAACTTGGCTTATTTGGCTAAAAGTAAAGGTCGGTAAATGGCTAATGACATTTAAAAAAACTCAAATGCTTTGACTGCATAAGAAATCTAATGTAGAAAACATGAAATCCAAATTATTTCTATGAGCATGTGCTAATTTAGCCCACCAGGAAGAGAAAAGGTTAATATCGCATTATCTGCCAATACATTTGACAACAATACGTTCATTTAAAGTAGGATAATAACAGTAAAAATAATCGCAGACCACCACGAGGCAGACTTCTAATGGACACAGCTGCAGGTTTACCACGTACGCACTTCCTCTTAATGATATCTGCACGCATTTTGATTGCCAACATGCAAGTCATTTATATTCCAGGCTTGGCAAGAGGCAACAATTCAACTAGCCGCTGGGCTTTGCTAGAAAATGGAATCATTTAATTTTAATCAGAAAGGGCAGAAATGACCTTGAGGCATGATTGAAAGTAAAATTTTGATACTACCCTAAATATAACATTTTCTTTTCTGACTCACTAACCTCTTTACTATATGTTGTCATTAATTGGTTAACTATATGATGGGAAAAGTTACAGTTTTTTTTTTTTTAAGATTTTTTTTTTTAAGATGAAAAGAGGAAATAAGCAGGACAAAAGTGAACATATATTTTTAACTTTCAATTTTAGATTTATAAACAAAACTGTAAGAGTACAGAGTTCTCAGTCTTCACCTAGCTCCCCCAAAAGTTAATATATAACCTTGTAGAATTTTGAAACCAAGAAATTAACATTCATGCATACCATTAACTAATCTACAAACCTTATTCAAATTTCATAAAATGCCTGGTGGGACTGAGTTACCGGGCTTGAAGGCTAAGGACCATAGTCTTGGGGCACATTTAGGTCAACTGGCATAATATAGTTCATAAAGAAAACATTCTATATTCCTACTTTGGTGATTAGCATCTGGAATCTTAAAAGCTTGGGAATTGTCATTTAACATACCGTTATTGGTCTCTTTTTGTCCAGAGCAAAGGAGAATGAAGAAAACCAAAAACTCAAGGAAAAAATTAGTCCAAAGGACGAATAAACCACAGGAATCAAGCCTCCACCGGCCAGAGACCGGAAGAACTAGATGATGCCTGGCTACCACTGCAGACTGCTCTGACCAGGCTCACAATAGGTCTTGATTTAGAGTGGGGACAAATAATATGTAGAACAAAATTCAAATTCAAAGAAAAGACCCGATTTACTGATTCAAGAGAGACTGGAGAAACTCCTGAGACCACCACCCTGAGATACCTTTCCAACTTGGAACTGAAGCCATTCCCTGAGATCACCTTTCAGCCAAATAATAGATAACCAAAAAAAAAAACAAAACCCAGTGCCATCGAGTCTATTCCGACTCATAGCGACCCTATAGGACAGAGTAGAACTGCCCCATAGAGTTTCCAAGGAGCGCCTAGCAGATTCGAACTGCTGACCCTTTGGTTAGCAGCCCTAGCATTTAACCACTATGCCACCAGGGTTTCCAAAATAATAGATAAGCCTGTAAACAAACAATAACATGCATGAGGAAAGTACTCTTTAGAAAAATTATCCACATGAGACCAAGAGGACAACATATACCCAAAAGCAAAGACTAAAAGATAGGAAGGGGCAGGAAAACCAGGGGAATGGAAATGGTGAACTCAGAGTGGTAATGGAGATAGTACTGACACATTGCGGGAACTGCAACCAATGTCATGGGACAATTTGTGTATAAACTACTGAACAGGAAACTAATTTGCTCTGTAAATCTTCACTTAAAGTACAATTAAAAAAATTATAAATTGTACCACTAATTTCGTTTTTTTTTGGCCCAGGTTCCAACCCGCATGGGGTCTCTTTGGGTTGAAAATCAATTTGACAGCACCTAACAACCAATCCAGGGTCCCACATTGCAATTAATTATTACATCTCAATGTCCTTCAAACCGGGACAGTTCCTCAATCTTTCTTTGTGTTACATGAATTGAACAGTTTTGAAGAATACTGGCCAATTACTTTGTAGAGTGTTCCTCAGTTTGGGTTTATCTGATATTTTCCACATTAGATTGGGATGATGCACTGTTGACAAGACTACCACTGACAGGATGGGTCCTTGTCAGTGTTATTGTATCAGGAGGAACATGATGTTGATACGTCTTACTACTGGTGATGTCAACTTCCACCACTTGTTTAAAGTAGTGGCTTCATTGTTTCTCCACGGCAATGTTACTGTTTTTTTCTGCTGTAATTAATAAGTTTCTCATGGGGAGATACTTTTAGACTGTACGAATATCCTGTTTCTCATCATGCTTTTACTCATTAATTTAGCATCTCTTCATGATTCTTGCCTGCAATAGTTATTACTGTGGTGTTTGCCAGTGTTTTTTTTTTTGTTTGTTTTTGTTTTTTAATTTCCGTCATTCCTGCTACATTTGTTGATTGGAACTCTACTGAAAGGAAGAGCTGTCCCTTTGTTCCAGTTTACTTATTTATTCAATTAATTATTTATATTAGTATGGACTCATGGCTATTTGTTTTATTCTATGGGTTAGAAACCATTACTATCACTATTGATTTCTTTGCTCAAATTTTCCCAGGTTTGGCTATAGGGAGATCTTTCAAGTTGGCTCCCGTGGCCTTTCTACATGCACCCTTCCTCTTTTTTTTTTTCCGCAATTTCCCAGCTCCAAAAAGATTTTCCAGTTTTATCTTGTACTTTCCTTCCTCCAGCATCATAATCAGCCATTTTCCTAAGGAGCCCTGTGTGCTAAGTGTACTCATTGCTACTGGGATTTCATTGGTTTTAAGCTCCCTTAGAAGATAAAATCTGAAAACATTATGTATGTACATAGACACACATCTATATCTATTTTTCTTTATGCATATTAAAAATCATAAGGCCATATTGATACCTCTGAATATAATCCAGCAGCCTTTTCTTTTCCTTGTTTGTATGTAACTCTTTTCTTGGAAGTGAGAAACCTAGTTCTTGTCACCCATAATGTATTTACGCATTTGCTCAATCCTAAAACTCACTGTGTAGTTTCAGAATTGCTAATCTCTAAGCTTGTAAAAAAAAAAAAAAATTTATTAAGTAGAGTACAATGTTTGTATATAGTTCTTTTTGTCTTTAGTCTTACAATATATAGTCAAAATACTGTTCTCCAATGTTACTTGTAGTGTTGCTTGTTGTTGTTGTTAGCTGCCCTTGAGCTGGCCCCTGACTCATGGTAACCTCATTGTCTTAGTTATCTAGTGCTGCTATAACAGAAATACCACAGATGGATGGCTTTAATAAACAGAAATTTACCCTCACAGTTTACAAAAAACCAAAACCAAACCTAGTGCCGTCGAGTCAATTCTGATTCATAGTAACCCTATAGGACAGAGTAGAACTGCCCCATAGGGTTTCCAAGGAGCAGCTGGCTGGTGAATTTGAATTGCCTACCTCTTGGTTAGCAGCTGAGCTCTTACCGTTGCACCACCAGGGCTGCTCTCAAAGTTTAGAAGGCTAAAATCCAAAGTCAGGCCGCCAGCCCTAAGGAAAGGCTTTCTCTCTGTCAGCTCTGGGAGAAGGTCCTTGTCTCCTTTGAACATCTGTGGGCCCAGCTTTCCTTAAATATTTCCATGTGTCTTGGCATCAATCTTCCCCTGGGTCTAGGAGGTTCTCAGCATAGGGATTTGAGGTCCAAAGGACACACTCCACTCCTGGCTCTTTCTTGGTGGTAGTAGGTCCCTCTCTTCTATTTGCTTCTCTCTCTTTTCATCTCTTGTAAGATAAAAGGTATGACTCAAGAATTAGGATGGGTGCAACCCACCCTAATCCTCATTAACATAACCTAATCATGCTTCATTAACATAATGGAGAACTCACTCACAAATGGGACCATAACTATAGGCATAGAGGCTAGGATTTAGAACACATAATTACATCAGATCACAAAATGGAGGACAACAACACAGTACTGGGAATCCTGGCCTAGCCAAGTTGACACATATTTTTTGAGGACACAATTCAATCCATGACACCCATGCACAGCAGAAGGGCAAGCTGCTCATCTCTGTATCACCTCTATGATCAGTTAGAGATGGGACCATTATGACCCACAGGATTTTCTTCGGCTGATTTTCAGAGTAGATCACCAAGTCTTTCTTCCTAGTCCACCAAAGTCTGGAAGCTCCAGAAACTTGTTCAGCATCAGGGTAACACACTAGCCTCCACTGACAGACAGGTGGTAGCTGCACTTGAGGTGCACTGACCAGGAATCTGGGTTTCCCATATAGAAGGAGAGAATTCTATACTGAACCACCACTAAACTAATGTTTAGTTATGGTCTTTTTTTCTCCATCAGAGTAGTTATGTTGTTCTTTTAATATTTTTCTAGTTTTTCGTTACTGTTTCAATTACATTTTGGATTTTTCATCATCCTTTTTTAATTTTAAGCAATTGTATAGTTTTTTTGAGTATGTGAAAACGTTAATATGGTTCTAAGAGTAAGAACGAAGCCCTGGTGTCACAGTGGTTAAATACTCAGCTGCTAACCAAAAGGTCGGCAATTTGAATCTACTCCTTGGAAACTCTATGAGGCAGTGCTGCTCTGTCCTGTAGGGTCACTATGAGTCAGAATTGACTTGATGGCAATGAGTTAAGAGTAAGAACTACACAAAGTTGTATTCAGAAAAAAGTTATGCACATTTTCCCTTCCATCCTATTCCCATTCTTTCCACTCCATTTATACCTACCTCATTTAGACAACCAGTCTTATTAATTTCTGATTTATCCCTTTTGTTTTTATTTTATTATAAATGACCAGGTACATGCTGATTTTCTTCTCTCCTACAGCACTGGAACTGATTCTCACTCCCTATTTGAGTTCATAAAATCCTAAGTACCTTGAGGTGAATTCCTCTGCATATGATCAGTGATGTCAGAATAATATTATAAGACAAAACCTCATAAAGTAACTAATGACTGCATATTGTGCCTCATGTCATATCGAATGTGAAAGGGACATGACAATTAAAACTGTTCATTAAGCATCAAGTTGCATGCTGTGTTCTATTCGTGTTGAAGGAATGATGCATAAAAGGTCTTACCCTTAGAAAAAAAAAGCTTTCAATTACTGTTTCCTATTTCTATCTTTTTTTTCTTAGCCCATGTTGCCAGTGCTTCTGGATTTAAACATCTGTGTGAGAATCAGGTTATACAGAAACATTTTCATGACAGACCCATTTTATTCCCAAATGGTACAAAATAAAACTTTGTTTTATTAATTTTTCAACTTATATTTAAGTAATTTAATGCCACATTTAGAAGAACTTAAAGCATGGCCTTCTGCCAGAACCAATAGGAAATGAGCACCCTTTTCTATGACATAATTTTACTATTGGCAGCCAGAAATAGCCCCATAAAGCAAATGATACTGTTGTTTAAATATCTCCAGGAGAAACAGTTTAATATTAATTATGTTAACATCAACATCAGTTTTTGGCACATGTTCTCAAATATCCAAATGGATGACACTAAATAAACCAATTTGGAAATCCAATTCATTAAATTACCTGAGAATACCCTTTTCTGTTAACTCTTCTTGATGGGCCCCCCCCCTTGAGTCAGGGCTACCCTACTCAGGACCTTCTTTCGCTGCCTCACAGATGTGATTTAAGATCAAGGAAGATTATAATAACAACCTGGTCTTAATATTTTCCAGGATAAAATAATCTCTTCCATGTGACAAGCTTTTGAAGACTGGTTGTGGTAGAAAAGGAAGGGAGGGGACTCTTAACTGAGTGCTGGTTTAGATACTTAGATGCAAAAGTGCTTCTTGAAGACAATTGATCTGGCCAGCAGCTAACTGCTTGGGTTCTACCTACACAAAGCTTTATCCTCTGAATGAACTCATACTTGAGTCAGATTGTGAAAACTCCTTATCAGGGTACTATTAGCTGCCATAGAAATACCTCTGCAAAAATAGATCAAATGCCTTAATTACAAAAAAAAAAAATTCAGAGGTCCAAAGCATATGGATTCTTGTTTAGTCAACAAAATAGAAAACCTATATTTTCGGCTTTCACCACTGACTTTGAACTTAAACCATTATGTTGTTAGGTGCCATCGAGTCAGTTCCGACTCATATCGACCTTATGCACAACAGAACAAAACACTGCCCAGTCCTGAGCCATCCTTACAATCGTTGTTATGGTTAGGTCATTGTTGCAGCCACTGTGTCAATCCACCTCATTGAGGGTCTTCCTTTTTTCCACTGACCCTGTACTCTGCCAAGCATGACGTCCTTCTCCAGGGACTGATCCCTCCTGACAACATGTCCAAAGTATGTAAGAGGTAGTCTCACCATCCTAGCCTCCAAGGAGCACCTTGGCTGTACTTCCTCCAAGACTGACTTGTTTGTTCTTTTGGCAGTCCATGGTATGTTCAATATTCTTTGCCAACACCACAATTCAAAGGCATCAATTCTTCTTCAGTCTTCCTTATTCATTGTCCAGCTTTCACACGCATGTGATGCGACTGAAAATACCGTGGCTTGGGTCAGTTGCACCTTAGTCTTCAAGGTGACATCTTTGCTCTTCAACACTTTAAAGAGGTCCTTTGCAGCAGATTGGAAACCCTGGTGGTGTAGTGGTTAACTGCTACGGCTGCTAACCAAGAGGTCAGCAGTTTGAATCTGCCAGGTGCTCTTTGGAAACTCTAAGGGACAGTTCTACTCTGTCCTGTAGGGTCGCTATGAATCGGAATAGACTCGAGGGCAGTGGGTTTTGGTTTTGGTTTGCAGCAGATTTACCCAACACAATGCATCTTTTGATTTCTTGACTGCTGCTTCCATGGCTGTTGATTGTGGATCCAGGTAAAATGAAATCCTTGACAACTTCAATCTTTTCTCTGTTTATCATGGTGTTGCTCATTGGTCCACGTGTGAGGATTTTTGTTTTCTTTATGTTGAGGTGCAATCCATACTGAAGGCTGATCTTCATTAGTAAGTGCTTCAAGTCCTCTTCACTTTCAGCAAGCAAGGTTGTGTCCTCTGCATAACGCAGGTCATTAATGAGTCTTCCTCCAATCCTGATGCTCCGTTCTTCTTCATATAGTCCAGCTTCTCGGATTATTTGTTCAGCGTACAGATTAAATAGGTATGATGAAAGAATACAACCCTGACGCACACCTTTCCTGACTTTAAACCAATCAGTATCCCCTTGTTCTGTCCAAAAAACTGCCTCTTGATCTATGTAAAGGTTGCTCACGAGCACAATTAAGTGTTCTGGAATTCCCATTCTTTGCAATGTTATCCATAATTTGTTATGATCCACACAGTCCAATGCCTTTGCATAGTCAATAAAATACAGGAAAACATCCTTCTGGTATTCTCTGCTTTCAGCCAGGATCCATCTGATGTCAGCCATGATAGCCCTGGTTCCATGCCCTCTTCTGAAACCAGCCTGAATTTCTGGCAGTTCCCTGTCGATACACTGCTGCAGCCATTTTTGAATGATCTTCAGCAAAATTTTGCTTGTGTGTGATTTTAATGATATTGTTCAATAATTTCCACATTCAGTTGGATCACCTTTCTTGGGAATAGGCATAAATATGGATCTCTTCCACTCAGTTGGCCAGGAAGTCTTCCACATTTCTTGGCATAGACAAGTGAGCACCTCCAGTGCTGCATCTGTTCGTTGAAACATCTCAGCTGATATTCCATCAATTCCTGGAGCCTTGTTTTTCACCAACGCCTTCAGAGCAGCTTGGACTTCTTCCTTCAGTACCATCAGTTCCTGATCATATGCCACCTCTTGAAATGGTTGAACATCGACTAATCCTTTTTGGTATAATGACTCTGTATTCTTTCCATCTTCTTTTAATGCTTCCTGTGTCATTTAATATTTTCCCCATAGAATCCTTCACTATTGCAACTTGAGGCTTGAATTTTTTCTTCAGTTCTTTCAGCTTGAGAAACGCCAAGTGTGTTCTTCCTTTTTGGTTTTCCTTCTCCAGCTCTTTGGATATGTCATTATAATACTGTACTTTGTCTTCTCGAGCCGCCCTTTGAAATCTTCTGTTCAGTTCTTTTGCTTCATCGATTCTTCCTTTTGCTTTAGCTGCTCAACTTTTGAGAGCAAGTTTCAGAGTCTCTTCTGACATCCATCTTGGCCTTTTCTTTCTTTCCTGTCTTTTCAATGACCTCTTGCTTTCTTCATGGATGATGTCCTTGATGTCATTCCACAACTTGTCTGGTCTTCGATCACTAGTGTTGAATGCATCAAATCTATTCTTGAGATGGTCTCTAAATTCAGGTGGAATATACTCAAGGTCATATTTTGGCTCTTGTGGACTTGCTCTGATTTTCTTCAGTTTCAGCTTGAACTTGCATATGAGCAATTGATGGTCTGTTCCACAGTCGGCCCCTGGCCTTGTTCTGACTGATGATATTGAGCTTTCCATCGTCTCTTCCCACAGATGTAGTCAATTTGATTTCTGTGTCCCGTCTGGTGAGGTCCATGTGTATAGTTCCCATTTATGTTGGTAAAAGAAGGTATTTGCAATGAAGAAGTCTTTGTTGTTGCAAAATTCTATCATTCGATCTCTGGCATTGTTTCTATCACCAAGGCCATATTTCCAACTACTGATCCTTCTTCTTTGTTTCCAACCATTATAGTTCCTGTCAAAAGATCAGCTGGAACAATTGATACCTGGAAAGGACAGACTGAAGGAGATACAGTCCCTCTCAATACTCTAAAGTGTCTAGAGATAGAAACTCTTTGGACTAACCTCCTGCTTCATGTCTTGGCTCTCATAAATCTCTACATATTCAGTAAAAATGATGTTGAAGACTTTATGAGAGTAGTATACTACCTAATGTCTTTCTTTAAATTCTCACCTGATAAATTTCTTCACGTAAGTTTGTACTCATTTTTTTGGTCTAGGCTGCAACATTAGTCTAGGCTTTTGATATATTTATTATCCCCTTCTCTAATTTTTTTTTTTTAAGTATGGTTCAAATGGTTAAGCTCTTGGCTGCTAACCAAAAGGTTGGTGATTCGAACCTACCCAGCAGCTCTGCAGGAGAAAGACCTGGTGGTCTGCTTCCAAAAGATTACAGCTAAAAAAATTCTATGCGTTTATTCTACTCTGTCACATGGGGTCACTATGTATTGGAATTGATTCGATGGCACTTAAAAACAACACCACCACACATATTTATACATATATATAGTGTGTGTGTTTGTGTTTGAGTGTGTATGTAGCTACATCAAAATATTTTTTGGAAATACGTGGTGCATGCAGTGTAAATATATAAATGAAAAGAATGTTGCTTTATTTGTCTTACACAAGCTCTGTAAAGCAGAAGTTTAAAAAAAATTTCTTTTAACAGAACCAAAATAAGATTTATGTTTGGTCAGAATTAATTTCTTTAACTTACCATTCTCATTGCTTTTTGACTAATTTGGAATGTTATAACATGGTTTGAAAAACCATCATACAATGTAACCAAATCCTTTTAAATAGAAATTTCTGTTCCTCCTATGCATGCCATAATCCAGTATTGTACCATTCTACCTGACTCAGAAGCTAATTCGCATTACAAACTAATCCACTCCCTAATGAAAAAGCATATTGCAAAAGACTTTAAAAACCAGGTGTGGCATAACTTTTATAAAAAAAAAAAATTATAAAATTTTTTTACTTTACCATTTAAAATTTTTCTAGCCTATTTGAATGCTAAATTGATTTACACATTAATTCATAAGAACTAAGATAAGAATTTGAGTTTAAGTGAAACAAATAGTTTACAACTTTGTTAATCATGAATAATTTAGAATGATATGCTCTACCATTTCTTAAAACCTTAAGTTCCCATTTAAGTTTTTTAAATTATCTTCTTTCCTATTTAGGTGAGAATATGTTACTATCTTAAGCTTAAATTGGATAATACGTTCTCATTTTTTTTTTTTAACAAATTAGATACCCTCTTCAGAATTTTTTTTTTTATTAACTTTTATTAAGCTTCAAGTGAACATTTACAAATCCAATCAGTCTGTCACATGTAAGTTTACATACATCTTACTCCGTACTCCCACTTGCTCTCCCCCTATTGAGTCAGCCCTTCCAGTCTCTCCTTTCGTGACAATTTTGCCAACTTCCCTCTCTCTCTATCCTCCCATCCCCTCTCCAGACAGGAGATGCCAACACAGTCTCAAGTGTCCACCTGATACAAGTAGCTCACTCTTTATCAGCATCTCTCTCCAACCCTCTGACCAGTCCCTTTCATGTCTGATGAGTTGTCTTCGGGGATGGTTCCCGTCCTGTGCCAACAGAAGGTCTGGGCAGCATGGCCGCCGGGATTCCTCTAGTCTCAGTCAGACCATTAAGTATGGTCTTTTTATGAGAATTTGGGGTCTGCATCCCACTGATCTCCTGTTCCCTCAGGAGTTCTCTGTTGTGCTCCCTGTCAGGGCAGTCATCGATTGTGGCCGGGCACCAACTAGTTCTTCTGGTCTCAGGATGATGTAGGTCTCTGGTTCATGTGGCCCTTTCTGTCTCTTGGGCTCTTAGTTGTCGTGTGACCTTGGTGTTCTTCATTTTCCTTTGCTCCAGGTGGGTTGAGACCAACTGATGCATCTTAGATGGCTGCTTGTTAGCATTTAAGACCCCCAATGCCACATTTCAAAGTGGGATGCAGAATGTTTTCATACAAGAATTATTTTGCCAGTTGACTTAGAAGTCCCCTCAAACCATGTTCCCCAGACCCCCGCCCCTGCTCTGCTGACCTTTGAAGCATTCATTTTATCCCGGAAACTTCTTTGCTTTTGGTCCAGTCCAATTGAGCTGACCTTCCATGTATTGAGTGTTGTCTTTCCCTTCACCCAAAGCAGTTCTTATCTACTGATTAATCAATAAAAAACCCTCTCCCTCCCTCCCTCCCTCCCCCCTTCGTAACCACAAAAGTATGTGTTCTCCGTTTTTTCTATTTCTCAAGATCTTATACTAGTGGTCTTATACAATATTTGTCCTTTTTTGTTTTGTTTTGTTTTAATTAATTTTTATTAAGCTTCAAGTGAACATTTACCATTCCAATCAGTCTGTCACGTGTAGTTTACATACATCTTACTCCCTTCTCCCACTTGCTCTCCCCCTCTTGAGTCAGCCCTTTCAGTCTCTCCTTTCTTGACAATTTTGCCGGCTTCCCTCTCTCTCTATCCTCCCATCCCCCCTACAGACAAGAGTTGCCAACACAATCTCAAGTGTCCACCTGATATAATTAGCTCACTCTTCATCAGCGTCTCTCTCCCACCCCCCCTACAGACAAGAGTTGCCAACACTATCTCAAGTGTCCACCTGATATAATTAGCTCAGTCTTCATCAGCGTCTCTCTCCCACCCGCTGACCAGTCCCTTTCATGTCTGATGAGTTGTCTTCGGGGATGGTTCCTGTCCTGTGTCAACTGAAGGTCTGGGGAGCATGGCCGCCGGGATTCCTCCAGTCTCAGTCAGACCATTAAGTTTGCTCTTTTTATGAGAATTTGGGGTCTGCATCCCACTGATCTCCTGTTCCCTCAGGAGTTCTCTGTTGTGCTCCCTGTCAGGGCAGTCATCGATTGTGGCCGGGCACCAACTAGTTCTTCTGGTCTCAGGATGATGTAGGTCTCTGGTTCATGTGGCCCTTTCTGTCTCTTGGGCTCTTAGTTGTCGTGTGACCTTGGTGTTCTTCATTTTCCTTTGCTCCAGGTGGGTTGAGACCAACTGATGCATCTTAGATGGCCGCTTGTTAGCATTTAAGACCCCAAACGCCACATTTCAAAGTGGGATGCAGAATGTTTTCATACGAGAATTATTTTGCCAATTGACTTAGAAGTCCCCTCAAACCATGTTCCCCAGACCCCCGCCCCTGCTCTGCTGACCTTTGAAGCATTCATTTTATCCCGGAAACTTCTTTGCTTTTGGTCCAGTCCAATTGAGCTGACCTTCCATGTATTGAGTATTGTCTTTCCCTTCACCCAAAGCAGTTCTTATCTACTGATTAATCAATAAAAAACCCTCTCCCTCCCTCCCTCCTTCCCCCCTTCGTAACCACAAAAGTATGTGTTCTTCTCAGTTTTTACTATTTCTCAAGATCTTATACTAGTGGTCTTATACAATATTTGTCCTTTTTTGTTTTGTTTTGTTTTAATTAATTTTTATTAAGCTTCAAGTGAACATTTACCATTCCAATCAGTCTGTCACGTGTAGTTTACATACATCTTACTCCCTTCTCCCACTTGCTCTCCCCCTCTTGAGTCAGCCCTTTCAGTCTCTCGTTTCGTGCCAATTTTGCCATCTTCCCTCTCTCTCTATCTTCCCGTCCCCCCTCCAGTCAAGAGTTGCCAACACACTCTCCAGTGTCCACCTGATTTAATTAGCTCACTCTTCATCAGCATCTCTCTCCCCGCCACTGACCTGTCCTTTTCATGCCTGATGATTTGTCTTCGGGGATGGTTCCTGTCCTGTGCCATCAGAAGTTCTGGGGAGCATTGTCTCTGGGATTCCTCTATTCGCAGTCATACCATTAGGTATGGTCTTTTCATGAGAATTTGGGGTCTGTATCCCATTGGTCTCCTGCTCCCTCAGGAGTTGTCTGTTGTGCTCCCTGACAGGGCAGACATCGATTGTGGCCGGGCACCAACTAGTTCTTCTGGTCTCAGGATAATGTAGGTCTCTGGTTCATGTGACCCTTTCTGTCTCTTGGGTTCTTAGTTGTCATGTGACCTTGGTGTTCTTCCTTTGCCTTTGCTCCAGGTGGGTTGAGACCAATTGATGTATCTTAGATGGCCGCTTGTTGGCATTTAGGACCCCAGGCGCCACAATTCAAAGTGGGATGCAGAATGTTTTCATAATAGAATTATTTTGCCCATTGACTTAGAAGTCCCCTCAAACCAAGTTCCCCAGACCCCAGCCCCTGCTCTGCTGACCTTTGAAGCTTTCATTTTATCCCGGAAACCTCTTTGCTTTTAGTCCAGTCCAATTAAGCTGACCTTCCTTGTATTGAGTGTTGTCTTTCCCTTCACCCAAAGCAGTTCTTATCTACAGACTGATCAATAAAAAGCCCTCTCCCTCCCTCCCTCCCTCCCCCCTTCGTAACCACAAAAGTATGTGTTCTTCTCCGTTTTTTCTATTTCTCAAGATCTTATAATAGTGGTCTTATACAATATTTGTCCTTTTGTAACTGACTCATTTCGCTCAGCATAATGTCTTCCAGATTCCTCCATGTTATGAAATGTTTCACAGATTCGTCACTGTTCTTTATCGATGTGTAGTATTCCATTCTGTGAATATACCACAATTTGTTTACCCATTCATCCGTTGACGGACATCTTGGTTGCTTCCAGCTTTTTGCTATTGTAAACAGAGCTGCAATAAACATGGGTGTGCATATATCTGTTTGTGTGAAGGCTCTTGTATCTCTAGGGTATATTCCGAGGAGTGGGATTTCTGGGTTGTATGGTAGTTCTATTTCTAACTGTTTAAGATAACGCCAGATGGATTTCCAAAGTGGTTGTACCATTTTACATTCCCACCAGCAGTGTATAAGAGTTCCAATCTCTCCGCAGCCTCTTCAACATTTATTATTTTGTGTTTTTTGGATTAATGCCAGCCTTGTTGGAGTGAGATGGAATCTCATCGTAGTTTTAATTTGCATTTCTCTAATGGCTAATGATCGAGAGCATTTTCTCATGTATCTGTTGGCTGCCTGAACATCTTCTTTAGTGAAATGTGTGTTCTTATCCTTTGTCCACTTCTTGATTGGGTTGTTTGTCTTTTTGTGGTTGAGTTTTGACAGAATCATGTAGATTTTAGAGATCAGGCGCTGGTCGGAGATGTCATAGCTGAAAATTCTTTCCCAGTCTGTAGGTGGTCTTTTTACTCTTTTGGTGAAGTCTTTGGATGAGCATAGGTGTTTGATTTTTAGGAGCTCCCAGTTATCGGGTTTCTCTTCGTCATTTTTGGTAATGTTTTGTATTCCGTTTATGCCTTGTATTAGGGCTCCTAGCGTTGTCCCTATTTTTTCTTCAATGATCTTTATTGTTTTAGTCTTTATGTTTAGGTCTTTGATCCACTTGGAGTTAGTTTTTGTGCATGGTGTGGGGTATGGGTCCTGTTTCATTTTTTTGCAAATGGATATCCAGTTATGCCAGCACCATTTGTTAAAAAGACTGTCTTTTCCCCAATTAACTGACACTGGGCCTTTGTCAAATATCAGCTGCTCATACATGGATGGATTTATATCTGGGTTCTTAATTCTGTTCCATTGGTCTATGTGCCTGTTGTTGTACCAGTACCAGGCTGTTTTGACTACTGTGGCTGTATAATAGGTTCTCAAATCAGGTAGAGTGAGGCCTCCCACTTTCTTCTTCTTTTTCAGTAATGCTTTGCTTATCCGGGTCTTCTTTCCCTTCCATATGAAATTGGTGATTTGTTTCTCTATCCCCTTAAAATATGACATTGGAATTTGGATCGGAAGTGCGTTATATGTATAGATGGCTTTTGGTAGAATAGACATTTTTACTATGTTAAGTCTTCCTATCCATGAGCAAGGTATGTTTTTCCACTTAAGTATGTCCTTTTGAATTTCTTGTAGTAGAGCTTTGTAGTTTTCTTTGTATAGGTCTTTTACATCCTTGGTAAGATTTATTCCTAAGTATCTTATCTTCTTGGGGGCTACTGTGAATGGTATTGATTTGGTTATTTCCTCTTCGGTGTTCTTTTTGTTGATGTAGAGGAATCCAAGTGATTTTTGTATGTTTATTTTATAACCTGAGACTCTGCCAAACTCTTCTATTAGTTTCAGTAGTTTTCTGGAGGATTCCTTAGGGTTTTCTGTGTATAAGATCATGTCATCTGCAAATAGTGATAACTTTACTTCCTCCTTGCCAATCCGGATACCCTTTATTTCTTTGTCTAGCCTAATTGCCCTGGCTAGGACTTCAAGTACGATGTTAAATAAGAGCGGTGATAAAGGGCATCCTTGTCTGGTTCCTGTTCTCAAGGGAAATGCTTTCAGGTTCTCTCCATTTAGAGTGATATTGGCTGTTGGCTTTGCATAGATGCCCTTTATTATGTTGAGGAATTTTCCTTCAGTTCCTATTTTCGTAAGAATTTTTATCATAAATGGGTGTTGGAGTTTGTCAAATGCCTTTTCTGCATCAATTGATAAGATCATGTGGTTTTTATCTTTTGTTTTATTTATGTGATGGATTACATTAATGGTTTTTCTGATATTAAACCAGCCTTGCATACCTGGTATAAATCCCACTTGATCAGGGTGAATTATTTTTTTGATGTGTTGTTGGATTCTATTGGCTAGAATTTTGTTGAGGATTTTTGCATCAATGTTCATGAGGGGTATAGGTCTATAATTTTCTTTTTTTGTAATGTCTTTACCTGGTTTTGGTAACAGGGAGATGGTGGTTTCATAGAATGAGTTGGGTAGTATTCCGTCATTTTCTATGCTTTGAAATACCTTCAGAAGTAGTGGTGTTAACTCTTCCCTGAAAGTTTGGTAGAACTCTGCAGTGAAGCCGTCCGTGCCAGGGCTTTTTTTTGTTGGAAGTTTTTTGATTACCGTTTCAATCTCTTTTTTTTGTTATGGGTCTATTTAGTTGTTCTACTTCTGAATGTGTTAGTTTAGGTAGATAGTGTTTTTCCAAGAATTCTTCCATTTCTTCTATGTTTTCAAATTTTTTAGAGTACAATTTTTCATAGTAATCTGAAATGATTCTTTTAATTTCATTTGGTTCTGTTGTGATGTGGTCCTTCTCGTTTCTTATTCGGGTTATTTGTTTCCTTTCCTGTATTTCTTTAGTCAGTCTAGCCAATGGTTTATCAATTTGGTTAATTTTTTCAAAGAACCAGCTTTGGGCTTTGTTAATTCTTTCAATTGTTTTTCTGTTCTCTAATTCATTTAGTTCAGCTCTAATTTTTATTATTTGTTTTCTTCTGGTGCCTGATGGATTCTTTTGTTGCTCAGTTTCTATTTGTTCAAGTTGTAGGGATAGTTCTCTGCTTTTGGCTCTTTCTTCTTTTTGTATGTGTGCATTTATCGATATAAATTGGCCTCTGAGCACTGCTTTTGCTGTGTCCCAGAGGTTTTGATAGGAAGTATTTTCATTCTCGTTGCATTCTCTGAATTTCCTTATTCCCTCCTTGATGTCTTCTATAACCCAGTCTTTTTTCAGGAGGGTATTGTTCATTTTCCAAGTATTTGATTTCTTTTCCCTAGTTTTTCTGTTATTGATTTCTAGTTTTATTGCCTTGTGGTCTGAGAAGATGCTTTGTAATATTTCGATGTTTTGGACTCTGCAAAGGTTTGTCTTATGAACTAATATGTGGTGTATTCTAGAGAATGTTCCATGTGCACTAGAAAAAAAAGTATACTTTGTAGCAGTTGGGTGGAGAGTTCTGTATAAGTCAATGAGGTCAAGTTAGTTGATTGTTGTAAGTAGGTCTTCCGTGTCTCTATTGAGCTTCTTACTGGATGTCCTGTCCTTCTCCGAAAGTGGTGTGTTGAAGTCTCCTACTATAATTGTGGAGGTGTCTATCTCACTTTTCAATTCTGTTAAAATTTGATTTATGTATCTTGCAGCCCTATCATTGGGTGCGTAAATATTTAATATGGTTATGTCTTCCTGATCAATTGTCCCTTTTATCATTATATAGTGTCCTTCTTTATCCTTTGTGGTGGATTTAAGTCTAAAGTCTATTTTGTCAGAAATTAATATTGCTACTCCTCTTCTTTTTTGTTTATTGTTTGCTTGATATATTTTTTTCCATCCTTTGAGTTTTAGTTTGTTTGTGTCTCTAAGGTGTGTCTCTTGTAGGCAGCATATAGATGGATCGTGTTTCTTTATCCAGTCCGTGACTCTGTGTCTCTTTATTGGTGCATTTAGTCCATTTACATTCAGCGTAATTATAGATAAATAAGTTTTTAGTGCTGTCGTTTTGATGCCTTTTCATGTGTGTTGTTGACAATTTCATTTTTACACATACTTTTTTGTGCTGAGGCATTTTTCTTAGTAAATTGTGAGATCCTCATTTTCATAGTGTTTGACTTTATGTTAGTTGAGTCGTTACGTTTTTCTTGGCTTTTATCTTGAGTTATGGAGTTGTTATACCTTTTTGTGGTTACCTTATTATTTACCCCTATTTTTCTAAGTAAAAACCTAACTTGTACTGTTCTATATCGCCTTGTATCACTCTCCATACGGCAGTTCAATGCCTCCTGTATTTAGTGCCTCTTTTTGACTATTGTGATCTTTTACGTATTGATTTCCATGATTCCCTGTTATGTGTATTTTTTTTTTTTAATTCATCTTAATTTGTTTGTTTTTGTGATTTCCCTATTTGAGTTGATATCAGGATGTTCTGTTTTGTGACCTTGTGTTGTGCTGGTATCTGATATTATTGGTTTTCTGACCAAACAATATCCTTTTGTATTTCTTGTAGCTTTGGTTTGGTTTTTGCAAATTCTCTAAACTTGTGTTTATCTGTAAATATCTTAATTTCGCCTTCATATTTCAGAGAGAGTTTTGCTGGATATATGATCCTTGGCTGGCAGTTTTTCTCCTTCAGTGCTCTGTATATGTCGTCCCATTCCCTTCTTGCCTGCATGGTTTCTGCTGAGTAGGCTGAACTTATTGATTCTCCCTTGAAAGAAACCTTTCTTTTCTCCCTGGCTGCTTTTAAAATTTTCTGTTTATCTTTGGTTTTGGCGAGTTTGATGATAATATGTCTTGGTGTTTTTCGTTTTGGATCAATCTTAAATGGGGTTCGATGAGCATCTTGGATAGCTATCCTTTCGTCTTTCATGATGTCAGGGAAGTTTTGTGTCAGGAGTTCTTCAACTATTTTCTCTGTGTTTTCTGTCCCCCCTCCCTGTTCTGAGACTCCAATCACCCACAAGTTATCCTTCTTGATAGAGTCCCACATAATTCTTAGGGTTTCTTCATTTTTTTTAATTCTTTTATCTGATTTTTTCTCATCTATGTTGGTGTTGATTCCCTGGTCTTCCAGATGTCCCAGTCTGCATTCTAATTGCTCGAGTCTGCTCCTCTGACTTCCTATTGCGTTGTCTAATTCTGTAATTTTATTGTTAATCTTTTGGATTTCTACATGCTGTCTCTCTATGGATTCTTGCAACTTATTAATTTTTCTACTATGTTCTTGAATAATCTTTTTGAGTTCTTCAACAGTTTTATCAGTGTGTTCCTTGGCTTTTTCTGCAGTTTGCCTTATTTCGTTTGTGATGTCTTGAAGCATTCTGTAAATTGGTTTTTTATATTCTGTATCTGATAATTCCAGGATTGTATCTTCACTTGGGAAAGATTTTGATTCTTTTGTTTGGGGGTTGGAGAAGCTGTCATGGTCTGCTTCTTTATGTGGTTTGATATGGACTGCTGTCTCCGAGCCATCACTGGGAAACTAGATTTTCCAGAAAATCCGCTAAAAAAAAAAATGCAGTCAGATCCCTATCAGAGTTCTCCCTCTGGCTCAGGCTATTTGGATGTTAATGAAGCCGCCTGGGGAGGGTGGGGGAGGGATCAGAGAGATAGGAGAGTAGCACCTCAGCATATAGCCAGAGTTGCTTGTCTTGCTTGGAATGACTATTATATCTGAGATTTCCGCGGGGCGTGTCGCCTATGTGTGCTGGCTGTGTGGAGATTGCCCCCGGGGGGTCTGGCCCGCTGGAGTCACAGTCAGATCCTCCGCTGCCAGCCCCACGTCCAGCCTCAAGGTTCCCCTACTGGGACAGTGCACTTCCGACTCCAAAATCAGTCGCTGCCTTCCGGGGACTCCCCATCCCGCCAGTCGTGTCGCCGCGCCACCCTCGGGGTCAGCTCAGGTGAGCGGAGCAGCTCCCCGCACCTGCGCCACGACCGCGCTTCCCGGCTGGAATGCCGCTCTCCCCGCTCCAAGACCCGTCACTGTCTGCCGGGGACTTGTCCCACCAGCTGCGTTGCCATGCCGCTGGCGCCATCCGGCTAGGCCCCCCCCCCCCCGGGGTCAGTTCAGGGGGGTTTCTCTTCAGAAATTTTAACAGTGTATATTCTAAAAATTGCTTTTAAAGATTTTGAGTTGGGTATTTCATTATTCTCATTTCAGAGATAGGAAACCTTGGTGGTGTAGTGGTTAAGAGCTACAGCTGCTAACCAAATGGTCAGCAGTTAGAATCCACCAAGCATTCTTTGGAAACGGTATGGGGCAGTTCTACTCTGCCCTATGGAGTTGCTATAAGTCAGAATTGACTTGGTGGCAACGGGTTTGGGTTTCTTTTTTTTTTTGGTACTTCAGAGATAAGGAACTTATTCTGGGGTTGGTTGAGCAAGATCAGAATTTTAGACAGGTTGTCTCATCTCAAGTGTGTTGACCCTTGAAATGCTAGCATGTAGTCTCATCAGGAGTATATATACATATATATGTGTATATATATGTTTGTATAGGTATATAAAGAACTAAACCTATTGTTGTCAAGTCTATTCCAACACATAACAACCATATAGAACAGAGTAGAACTGCCCCCTATGCTTTCAAAGACTATAATTATGGAAGCAAACTGCCACATCTTTCTCCCTCAGAGCTTCTGGTGGGTTCGAACAGATGACCTTTTGGTTAGCAGCTGAGTGCCACTAAGGCTCTTCTAGGAACATGTATGTTGTCTGGCAAATTCAGTGCTATTTTCTATGAAGTGTCAGAAAAAAGGCCCTGCTTCCATCGAGTCTTCCCTAGAACACTTGTCTTGCAAGGAAGAAGCCATCCAAGCACCTGAATTACACTATTCTTTTGTATAGTTGAGTGCCCAGAAATGCTCCAACCTGAACAACCACTTGCTATTTTTCAAAACTGTTGACAATTTTATATAACGAAAAAATATGAAAATTTAACCATCATGGATTCCTAAATTAACAATAACTTCATAGGTGGAAGACATTGACACTAGACCAAGTGCCAATATATTAGAAACATTGCAAGAAGAATTCAAAGAATAGTAATAGGATAAATCAACTTAAAGAAAGAAGGTATGTGTTGAATTTCGTTATAGTTGTCAAACATATCTTAAGACCAATTGTTGAGTCAGTCTGAGCCATGGCGACTCCATGTGTGTTAGCATAGAACTGTACTCCATAGGGTTTTCAATGGCTGTTTTTCAGAAGTAGATTGCCAGGCCTTTCTTCTGAGGTGCCAGTGGGTGGATTTGAAGCTCTATGTTAACTGTTTATGGCAGCCAAGGACTCCCATGTATATGTTAGGGCACCGCTATTTAAAGTGGAGTCCCAGAACCAGTAGCATTAAGATCACCTGAGATCAGAATCTGCATTTTAAAAAGGTAACCAAATGGTTCTTATGCATATTAAGATTTGAGAAAATTTACTATAGAGAAAAAAGGATAACAACTTAATTTTATTGATAGGGGCTTTGACCTTTTTTGTCTCATACATGCATTTTCCCTCTCTGGTCTCCAAAAGAAAAGATGATACCACTTTAATTCATCTTATTTTATTTATTAATTTATTTTCCTTTCAAAACTATAGGTTATTGTGAGGGAGAAGAGGGCCAATCTCTTTTGGAAAAGAAAGAGTTTACCCTCTTCTAAGATGCCATGGACTTATGAGAGCTAGCTCACTATTGCTTCAGACTCTAAATTATGGCATTCCCTGTCTTTCAGGCAGAACAGATATATTTTCCTTTTAGATAGGGGCCTTGGATGCTCACAATAGTTAATACCATGGATGAGAGGAACGCACAGGCAGAACAGAGTCTCAGAATCTCACTTTATTGTATAATAAAGTTATTTTCATGGAGATTTTTCTTCATGCTGAATGTATAGTCTGTATGATTATGACTGTGACATTGTGAATTCTTTTTAAAGCATGAGATACCTAGTCTCTCTCTCTCTCTCTTTCTACTCATGTGTGGGTACCAGGAAAATGGGATAGAACTTTAATTAGTAAATTACACTGCTTGTTTTATGCTTAGAGAAAATTGCATAGATTCAAAAACATTTTTTTCATAGATTCCAAACATTTGTTCATGAAACCCTGGTGGTACAGTGGTTAAGAGTTCGGCTGCTAACCAAAAGATCGGCTGTTCAAATCCACCAGGTGCTCCTCGGGAACCCTATGGGGCAGTTCTGCTCTGTCTTATAGGGTCACTATTAGTCAGAATACACTCAAGAGCAATGGGTAGACATTTGTTCATAGGCTCCAAAAATTTTTTTATGTATGAAGTTTTCTTTTTTTTTCTCTGAATTTTAAATAGCCATGCTATATAGATAATTGAGAGTAGTCTATATGGGAATTATTAGTTTTAATACACAGGACTATTGTGTTGTAATGGCATAATTCTCAGATAGATCTTCATTAGATTGAATATGGTTTTAAGAATCACTTTTAAAAATGACTGTCAAATGTAACAAAGCAGCACAGGGAACAAAAAGGCTGCTTCTTTAGTAATTTTATTCAAAATATTTAGCTGGTATTTCTAGAATAAACACCAATTTTCAAAATTTAGTATCTTGGTCTCTTCAGAATCACCTTGGATTAAATTTGATTTGGTCCGTTTGGTCATTTGGGCCTTTACCTCCAAAAGCTACAATTGTGATGTCATTTCAGAGCTTTCTGGCCAAGTGCAATAGCAAAAGGAAAATCTGTAAGAAATTTGAAAGGTAAAAAATGCTACATAATTTTAAAAGCTAGTATTTTTAAGTGAACAAAAGTTTTGTAGGTGTTTTAAAAGACATGCATATGCTGGTTAAAACATTATAGTTCAAATTATTAAATATCAATTTTAAGGATTGATTTTCAAGACAGTTCTTTTATTGGTTTTGTGAAGACTTAACATTTTCTAAATACTAGCTTACATGTGATGTTAAGTAGATTTAGTTCAATGTTTTGTTACAAATGCTCAAGCTCCACAAATTAGGTTGCTATGTTGTTGCCTATGATCTTCTGTACTTCATTAAATAAATAGGATATGTAGAGAAGAAAGCAGGTCTTACAAAGTTGGACAAAACAATGGGAGGGAGTTTTGTTTTCACTCTAAATAGCTTAATGTCTATATGCCCTCTATTCCAATAAGTCTTCAATCTTAAGATTTGAGGGTATTAACAAAGTTTTAATACATTATCTTTTCATTTCTGAATACAAAAATAATACTATTGTTATGGATTGTATTGTGTTCCCTAAAATGTGTGTCAACTTGGCTAGGCCACAATTCCCAGTATTGTGTGGTCATCCACCATTTTGTGACCCGATGTAATTTTCCAGTGTTGTAAATCCTACCTCGATGATGTTAATGAGGTGGGACTCAATCTATAGGATTAAGTTGTATTTTGAGTCAGTCTCTGAGATATAAAAGAGTGAATTGAGCAGAGAAGACAGGGACCTCCTACCACTGAGAATGAAGAACCAGGACCCAGGGTCTCTGCACTGAGAAGCTCCTAGGCCAGGAGAAGATTGATGACAAGGACCTTCCTCCAGAGCCAACAGAGAAAAAAAGCCTTCCCCTGGTACTAGCATCCTGGATTGGAACCTCTAGCCTTCTAGACTGCGAGATAATAAATTTCTCTTTGTTAAAGCCATCCACGTGGGGTATTTCTATTATAGCAGTACTAGATAATTAAGACAACTATTTTAGTCAAATAGGAAAATCTACAAAATATAAAGTAAAAGGAACAAAAATCACCAGCAATCTCACTACCTAGAAGTGATAAATATCAACACTTGGCCTATATTTTGGTAATCTTTTTCCCCATTGGATGCTACATGTACTGTTTAGTACATTGCTCTTGACTGATAATCTAAAAGTACTCATTTTGATTTGAAATGTACCCCTTTTAAAATTAAAGTGTGTCTGCTGTAAAATTCCAAGTAGAATATATAATGTAAAATATCAAAGTCTTTTTTATACTTGTCTTTAGAAATATTTACATTTTACCCAGAGTTAGCCACAGTTAACAGTCTGATGCATATTGGCAAATTTTCTTCTTTTATGCATTTAAGATGTGTGAAAGGTGATTTTAAAACAGCTATTTAATATTCTTTAATATGATTGGAGCATAATTTATCAACTTAGTATTGATAGCCACCTAGGTTATTTAAAATATTTCCTATTAAAAGCACCCTGCAGTGAACATAGGTGCACATTTATTTTACAAAGTATACTTTAAATATTTCTGTGGGAATTTGTAGAAATGGGGTTTCCTATTTAATAATTAAGGATATTTTAAGTTTTGATGAACCCTTCCAAATTTTTTCTAAAAAATTCCTAATGATTTCATTTACACACAGTGTTTGAGCATGTTGATCCCTTTCTGTCTGATGCTATGTATCACTAATCCTTTTTTCCAATTAGTTAAAAAAAAAAGAAGAATTTCATTTTGTTTTAATTTGCAGAGCCATGGTATTTTCAATGGCCTCATATGCATGCAAAAACTGGGCAACGAATAAGGAAGATCGAAGAAGAATCGATGCCTTTGAGTTATGGCGTTGGCAAAGAATATTAAATATACAATGGACTGCCAGAAGTACAAACAAGTCTGTCTTGGAAGAAGTACAGCTAGACTGGTTCTTAGAAATGAGGATGGTAAGACCGTGTCTCACTTACTTTAGACATGTTATCAGTCCATAGAGAAGGACATCATGCTTGGTAAAGTAGAGGGTCAGTGAGAAAAGAGGAAGACAATCAACGAAGTGGATTGAGACAGGGGCTGCAACACTGGGTTCAAACATAGTAATGGTTGTGAGGATGGTTCAGGACAAGGCAGTATGTCGTTCTATTCTATGTAAGGTTGTTATGAGTTGGAACTGAGTTAACAATACCTAACGATAACAATTATGATGACTATTAGTGAGTTTGAACATCTTTCATAGATCTATTAACAAATTGTATTTTTTTTCCTATTTTGGGGCGTAACTATTCGTGTAGCTCAATTTTTTTATGGTCTTTGTTTCTTACTGATTTGTAGAAGCTCTTTGCCTGTTGCTTATGTTGCAAATATTTCTTTTCAGTGTATTTTGTGTATGTTGGTATTTTAGGGTTGTTTTGGGCATTTCTAACATATATGTATTTAATTTTTATGTTCTAGTCTGCTTTTCAAGCCACTGTTTTTTGCAAATAATAGTAATAGCTTATATCTATATAGCATTTATTGTTTACCAAGGAAGATTCTGATTTTCAAATATTGACATATTTAGCATTCATCATAGCCCAATGAGGTAGGTAGATTCTGTTTTATTCATCTTATCATCTTTATTATAGAAATGAAAAGTGAGGAACGTGGGGTAAATTTGGTTCAGTTAATTGCCTAAGGCTGCAAGATTAGAAAGTAGCAAAGCGAAGACATGGAGCCAGGCTGTGGGGCTCCAGGATCTGTCCCCTTAGCCTCTTCCTTAGCAGAGGAATCCATCTAAGGAACAGGTAGGGGGAACATCAAAAACTGAGAGCCTTAGAGACATGGGAAGCTGGCCCTGCATAGGGAAGGAGTTAAGACTCAGAACATCAGCTCAGAGTTAGCCCTAGAGATAGGTCGGCTTATGCCACATTTTGCCTGGCAGGGATTCTCTCCTAATTCCCACAAAATTAAGTGAATTTCACAGGCTCACCAATTAATGGGATCGATGTGGACACCCTGGGTAATCCAGGGTTATGCATCAACTTGTTTGCACCAGTATGCACATTTTATTGATCTAATTAAATAACCTACCATCAAATTTCTTCTTCATTTCATTACATACATACATATATAGTCCATCCGTTTATACCTACTTCAGCTGTTCTAATAACTTTATAGACATTTGAAGTAAGTTATTAAGTTGGTTATAATAGTAGTATTTATTAGCAATTTTGATAATTGTGTATTGTATATGCATCTATAAATGTGTATCTAAAACCTCATTTGCTTTTGATAGTAAATATGTGAAGTGCAATTTCCCCTTTTTACAGATCAAAGCATTGCTCATTCTACAACTTTTGTTCTTTTGTTCCAAATATTTCTTTTGGTACAGGCTGGTCTATAGCTCTGGTATTCTCCTCCAAAAGAATCATTAAGGATTTTAGTCAGCTTTTATGGAGTCCTAGAAATTGTTGTTTACAAAGTCATTGTTACTGTAAAGGTTTATGATATTATTTTTAAATGCCATCCAGTATGAGAAGTTTAAAAGGAAAAATAACCAAGTGCTTTAAAAAATAAGTTATTCCCACCTTATTCAGTCATGATCTGAGTTTGCCTGTGAGGAAGATTAAAACTGTACTGACTCAGAGTATTGAAGGATTGTACACTTTTCTAGAGAAACCTTCACACTAAACTCATTTTTAAAATCATCAGTTCATTTTGAAATGTTGAGAAATCTACTCAGCAAAGTTTATCTGAGAATATTGAATTGTGGAGCCTCTCTTCTTTATGACTACTGGCAGAAAAGAACAATGAACATAATATAAATGTGAAGAATATCTACAGGCAATGTACTGGAAACATCACTTTAAGTTTAAACTTAATTTTGCAGCTCTTCTATAAATTTAATGTTATGTCTGTTAGAGTATATATTATTTTTCTACTTGTATTAAAAAAATGAGAATAGGACTGGACCAAAAGCAAAGAAGTTTCCTGGATAAACTGAATGCTTCGAAGGTCAGCGGACCAAGGGCTGGGGTTTGGGGACTATGGCTTAAGGGGACTTCTAAGTCATTTGGCAAAATAAATTCTATTAAGAAAACATTCTGCATCCCACTTTGAAGTGTGGCATCTGGGGTCTTAAATGCTAAGAAGCAGCCATCTAAGATGCATCAATTGATCTCAACCCACCTGGATCAAAGGAGAATGAAGATCACCAAGGTCACACGATAACTATGAGCCCAAGAGACAGAAAGGGCCACATGAACTAGAGACTTACATCATCCTGAGACCAGAAGAACTAGATGGTGCCCGGCCACAACCGATGACTGCCCTGACAGGGAGCACAAGAGAGAGCCCCTGAGGGAGCAGGAGGTCAGTGGGATGCAGACCCCAAATTCTCATAAAAAGACCAGACTTAATGGTCTGACTGAGACTAGAAGAATCCCAGCAGTCATGGTCCCCAAACCTTCTGTTGGCCCAGGACAGGAACCATTCCTGAAGACAACTCATCAGATATGGAAGGGACTGGACAATGGTTTGGAGAGAGATGCTGATGAAGAGTGAGCTACTTGTATCAGGTGGACACTTGAGACTGGTTTGCATCTCCTGTGTGGAGGGGAGATGGGAGGGTAGAGAAGGTTAGAAACTGGCAAAACGGTCACAAAAGGAGAGACTGGAAGGAGGGAGCGGGCTGACTCATTAAGGGGAGATTAAATGGGAGTATGTAGTAAGGTGTATATAAGCTTATATGTGACAGACTGACTTGATTTGTAAACTTTCACTTAAAGCACAATAAAAATTATTTTAAAAAAACAAGAATAGCAATTTAAAGCTACAACGTTCTTCTATAAAAAAAAAAAAGTTCTTCTATAGTTTTGCAAAAAAGATATATTCTCTTCATCCATCTCCATATTTATTATAAATTTGTACGTCCTTCACACATGGTTTTTTTCCCAAAATTTTCTTTCCTCTGGATATTGTTAAATGCAGTTATTTTAGTCTGGTAATACCTAAATTTTGCTTTTTTTTGGTGCTGTTCTCATAAAATAGGCTTAATGTTAGACACTGAAGAAGGTTAAGACAACTGAACCACACCCATCTTCATCTGTACTTAGAAATCACATGCAATACTATTTTGCATGATATTTATACATGAATGCATGTACATACATAGAATTTGAGACTGGGAGAAATTTTAAGTGAGCTGTGTGTATACATATTTATTAACATAAAACACACATGTGCTCTCTGCAGGCTCTGGCCTGGGTATTTCTGTTTTGGAATGCTCACTCACCAGGATTAAGGTTGGGCTGGACCACCCACAAGAGCAAGGCCACCCAAGGGAAAACTTGAGATCCGGGCAGACAGAGTTGCCAGGCTTACTTTGTGAGAACAGCTGGCCAAACCAGCACCTGCTGCCCGGCTCCAGACAGCTGAGTGAAGGCTGAGTGGGTCCAGCTGCTTTTAGGATGGGCATTGACAAAGACCACTGCCTTTTGAGCATCTGTCAACTCTTGCTATATTTGGTGGAGGAAATTTGGTGGAGGAAATTTGGCAGGGAGCAGTGTGGTCTACCAGCTAATATTTAGGCTGATTAGTCATAAACCAGAATCATAAAATCATAGGGCTGGAAGGAACCTCCAGTGGAGTAGATCATAAACTTTGGTGTCAGACAGAATAACATTGGGGGTTTACTAAAAAGACTGTATCCCAGACCACCATACCTTACAGGGCTTGATTCAGTGGTCCTGGATGAAGCTCTTTGTAACTGACTTTGAGCCAAAAAGCTTGAGTTAGAACTCTGAGAATGACTTAGCAGCTATTTCACCTTAGGCGACTCCCTCTCCAAGGCTCAGTTCCTTCTTTGTCAAATTGGAGTGCTGATATCTGCCACACCTGCTTTGGAAACATTGAGAGGCTCAATGAAGATAATGTATGTGAAAGCACTCGTAACCTGGAAAACCTCATGGAAATACACGGCGTTTTCATTATTTTGACCTCTTCCTGATACTGGCAACTATTTCAGTCTGACTGTGACAGTAAAGCCATCCATCATTGTGAATTTCTTCCCACTTTCATTACTTACAAATTCATCAACAGAGGGATTTTAAACTCCTGGTCAAAAGTCTCCACACCTGGGTAAACCTGTCAGAACTGTCACTGTTGCGTCTCACCTTTGAACTGTTCTGGTCTGTAGTGGAAATAAATTTTTTTTTTTTCTTTTTTGACTCCTGAATGTCCATCAGATGAGAATATGGTTTTCATTCTCTCAGCTCATGTGCTAAACTGAACTGCACCAAAATCCCTATTTTTATCTGACCTGGCCTCGGAACTGATTTAAGCTCTTCCTCAATTGAGTTATGGGAGAGGATCAGTCCTTTCACCTTGGAGTCTAACCTCTCTCCATCTTGATTTTCTGCACTATTTCTAAGAAGTTCTTTGAATTTTTACTTTACAAAATGTAATAGGTCTGTGACATATTTACTTTACTCGAGGAATAATTTATGTTTAAGTTTTATTATTCCCTTAGATTTTTTTTCTTTTCCCTGAGGCTTTTATTATTTCCTTTGTATGAAGAAGTTAAGAGCACATATAGCCACATTGAATTATTGTATTTTATGTTCAAATGATCTTTCAGCAAAGGAAAGGTATACAGTTTTGTTTTAGAGCTTAAGTCATGATGAGGGTATCTGTCAATCCAATATCCTCTAAAGTAGATGATATCATGCATGCAGAATTTCACAAATCTGAAAAACAAAGTACAGTGCATTTTACTTTTTTTGTCTTTCCTTGGAGTCCTACCCAAATATAAATTTTCAGTAATCATTAGATAATCTCAGGACTACAAAAGTATGTAGAATTCTTTCATTTTATTTGATGTTTAGAGGATTAGAGAAAACAGACCTCTTGGTTTGTGATTTGATCCTTTTTTTTTCTTTTAGCCAGGAAAGGGTAGCTGAGAAATTTATTGTCATTTGCACTAGGTTAGGACACAGCAGGTTGCTGTGTATGTTCACTAAGCACTTTGGGCAGAAGAGAGAGTATGTCCTGAAGACGTTATTTGGAGAGCCAGAAGTTTTCCACAGGAAAGACATTCTATCCTTTTGGATGACAAAAATATACAAATTTCCTAAAAAACAGTTACTGAAACCACACCATCCTTTGTCACCTGTTCATGTTAATTTGTTTGTATTCTCAGGAACACAGTTAGTACAGTAGAGCTCTGTGGAGTTAATAGGTATCCAACTTAAAGTAGCAACTACCTGCTTGATTCAAATGATTAAACGTTTTGTCTTGTTTTTTTCTTTTTGTAGTGGTGGGAGACAACTAACTAAAAATCCTGGAATCCTTTTCCCTACTAGAGCAGAGAATGTGGTTTTCAATGGACACTGAACCCAAAATTGGAGTGAACCCTATGTTCCCTCTTTAGTTATGTAACCTTCACTGTTACAACTACCTCCAGTTGACAAACAATAAAAATAACCAACGCTTTAAAAAACTTAACGTTGTGTCAGACGCCGTGCTATGTGTTTTACATTTAACTCTGACAGCAATTTTTTGAGATTGGTACTATTACGAGCTTCCTTTGTATTCATAGGGAACCAGAACTTAAGGAATTTAAATAAATTTCTGAGAATCACACAGCTAGTAAATGGTGAAACTGGGATTCAAACCCAGTTCTTGGGTGCCAGGAAAATTAAATTGAGGCAAGAATGACATAATTGACCAGAAGGAAGCCATCAATAGCTAAAATAGCAAATAAGAAAGAGACTTAAAAGCTGAATGTTCTGTCAGTTCTGGAAAACAAAACAAAATAAAACAAAAAAATTTGAGTCTTTAAGGTGGTGTAGGAATTTCATTTTTATAATGAACAGCAGTGAAAGAATATTAGAGAAACATAGAGTCATGTATTTAGAAATAGGATAACACATAGCAATGCCTAATCATGGGAGGCCATAGACTTTCCTGCTCAAAAGAGTATGAAGGGAACAGAAGACATCTGCCTGGTTGGAATTTGTGGAGGTTCACATGGAGACAAGGTCCCTAATGTTTCTATAATTCCTTCACTGACAGACAGTCACAGGTAAGGGAAATAAGCCTTGTGAAGGCAGCAACATGGACTAGAACTTTGATCTTCAATATGAAGCTGTGGATATAGCAATGTTTATCAGGAAGTTTTAAATGAGGCAAATAATAACAGGGGGCAAAAGGAAGGCAGTAATAACAAAATAGGAGCTTAGAAGCTAATCACTCTGATAGAAACACTGGAAAGATCTCAAGAACCCTCCGAATTACACTAAAGAGCAGTTCCATTTAGCACTGTGCAAGGATGAAGGCCATGTTTCCCGAATTCTGTACCATAGATGGAAATTGGGTCTTGGACTGGCTCCTCTGCCTCCCATTTGTTATTGTTGTTAATAGTTGTCTGGTCAGCTCTAACTCATGGTGGCCTTACGTATAACAGAATGAAACATTGCCTGGTCCTGTGCCATCTTCATGATCATTGTTATGTTTGAGTCCATTATTGTGGCTAGTGTGTCAATCCATCTCATTGAAGATTTCTCTCATTTTTGTTGACCCTCTACTTTACCAAATTTGATGTCCTTTTTTAGCAATTTGTCTTTCCTGATGATGTGTCCAAAGTAGGCAAGCTACAGCCTTGCTTCTAAGGAGAATTTTGGTTGTATTTTTTCTAAGACTGATTTGTTTATTCCTCTGGAAGTTCATGGTATATTCAATATTCTTTGCCAATTCAAATGCATCAATTCTTTTCTGTCTTCCTTTTTAGTGGTCCAGCTTTCATATGCACATGAAGCGACCGAAAAAACTAAGGCTTGAGTCAGGCACATCTTAGTCACCAAAGTAACATCTTTGCATTTTGAAGCTTTAAAGAAGTCTTTTGGAGCAGATTTGCCTAATGCAACACGTAATTTGATTTCTTGACTGCTGCTTCCATGGACATTTATTGTTTATCCAAGTAGAATAAAATTAACAACTTCATTTTTCTCCATTTTATCATGATGTTTATGGATTCAGTTGTGAGGATTTTCGTTTTCTTCATGTTCAGTTGTAATTCATATTGAAGTCTGTAGTCTTTGACCTTCATCTGTAAGTGCTTCAAGTCCTCTTCACTTTTGGCAAGCAGGGTTGTGTCACCTGCATATCAACAAGTCTTCCTCCAATCCTGGTACCATGTTCTTCTTTATATAGTCCAACTCCTTGGATTACTTGTTCAGCACACAGATTGAAAAAGGATGATGAAAGGATAAAACCCTGCTGCACACTTTTTCCAATTTCAAACCATGCAGTATCCTTGGTCTGTTCGAATGACTGCCTTTTGATCCACATACAGTTTCTGAATGAGCATAATTAAGTGTTCTGGAATTCTCATTCTTCATGATGTTATTTTTTTTTTTTTTTAATGATCCACACAGTCAAATACTTTCATGTAGTAGACAAAATACAGGTAAACATCTTTATGGTATGCTCTGCCTTCAGCCAAGAACCATGCTTAGAGAGATGGAAAGTAAAGACTATTGGAACTCTTGACCTAAAGTAGAAATATACTTAAGAAATATCTTTCTTAATTAAGCTCAGTCAACATTTTTAAAACAATGCTTTCAATTAATGGAAGTATTTCTGGAGGAATTCGATGCAAGCTTTGAGAAATTTAAATGTTAGTCATTTTATGTTAGTTGTTAAATTGATCCTGGTTTCATCTGCAAGAAATCTAAGAACTCTAAGAAATCAATTTATATTTTCATCAAGGTTTTTACATGGCCTTTAGGGATATAGGTATGTTTGACTCTAGCAGTTAATGATTTTTTACTTGTTGTAGCATTTAGAAACCTCCAAGAGAAGGTGTATTAGTACAGAAGGAATGTGTTCCAGGTGGGGCTCTATCTCCCAGTGTGGACAGTATGGTTACAAGTGAGTTAAATTCCTCTCGGACTAATTTCTTCTTCAGTGAAAAAGTGAGAATGTATTATTATTATTATTAGACAACTGTTGAAGCACTTTTTGTTTCTAAGATTTTATACAATTCTCAGCTTTTACTCATGGGTTGAAACTAGTGATGTACCTAGGCAAGTTTTCTGTTGCATGAAAAGGATATTACCATGAAGAAGATTAAAATCATTTTGAAATTCTAAGACAGTAAACTGGAAAAGCAGATGCCCATTACTAATCATCACTGATGGCTCACAGTGAGATTCCAAAGGATGGAACAGTCAGCCATCACAAAGGAAAGCTTCGGCAGATTTAACTAGCAGCTTTGTTGATATTTCTCTTTGAAAATTCGTGTTGATGGAGGCACCTGTTCAGAATATCAGAAACTACTGTGCAACCCCATAGAAAGAAATAACAGAAGGAAAATCATTGCTAACGTTTAATTCGAATGAGTGTTACTTATTGCATAAGCACTCTGTGGTTAATAATTTCAGTTCCAATTGGAAAATAAACTGAAGAGAGACTGCACTAAACAGGTAATTGTGCTAAGGTAGTTTGTAGTACTCAAGTAAACAAGCATCAGCTGATCTTTCTCAAGTTCTTCTACATCACTAGTCCTCAAATATGGCTACACATTGTCATCACCCAGGGAGTTAAAAAAAAAAAAAAAAAAATCCCATCTCTCAGATTGCGCTCCATACAAATAAATCTGCTGAGGTTGAGGTCCAGGCACTCTTGAAAAATCTACACATGATTTCAATATGTAGAGTTGTTTGAGAAGCACTGTTCTGCATAACTGAATTGTTTCTGTATGTGAAGCTCTTACGAGCCTCAAAATGGACTTGATTTAAGAAAAAATAAAGGTCTATGGGAAGATTAAAATTGTGTTTTGGTTTCAAGACCATGAGAATGATTATTCCAAACAATTTACTTTCAAGATTTCACAGTCGTCAGATATTTTCACATAATTAGTCCATTCACATCGTTGTTGTTAGGTGCTGTGGAGTCAGTCCTGACTCATAGCAACCCTATGTACAACAGAATGAAACACTCCCAGTCCTGGGCCATTCTAATAACATTGTTATGCTTGAACCCATTATTGCAGCCACTGTGTCAATCCATCTCATTAAAGGTCTTCCTCTTTTTTGCAGACACTCTACTTTACCAAGCATGATGTCCTTCTCCAGGGACTGATCCCTCCTGATAACATGTCCAAAGTATGTGAGATGTACTTTCACCATCCTTGCTTCTAAGGAGCATTCTGGTTGTACTTTTTCCAGGACAGATTTATTCATTCTTTTGGCAATCCATGGTATACTCAATATTCTTTGTCAATACCATAAGTCAAAGGTGTTGGCTCTTCTTGGTTCTTCCTTATTCACTGTCCAGCTTTCATATGCATATAAGGCAACTGAAAACACCATGGCTTGGGTCAGGCTCACCTGACTTTTTAAGGTGACATCTTCTCTTTTCAACACTTTAAAGAGGTCTTTTGCCCAAAAGCAATGCGTTCTTTGATTCCTTGACTGCTTCTTCCATGGGCTTTGATTATTGACCCAAGTAAAATGAAATTCTTGACAGCTTCAATATTTTCTGCATTTATCATGATGCTGTTTATTGGCTCAGTTGTGAGGATTTTTTTCTTTATGTTGAGGCGTAATCCATACTGAAGGCTGTGGTCTTTGATCTTCATCAGTAAGTGCTTCAAGTCCTCCTCACTATTATCAAGCAAGGTTGTGTCATATGCATAACATAGATTGTTAGTGAGTCTTCTTCCCATTCTGATGCTGAATTCTTCTTCATATAGTCCAGCTTCTTGAATTGTTTGCTCAGCATACAGGCTGAATAAGTATGGTGAAATGACACAACCCTGATGCATACCTTTCCTGATTTTAAACCAGGCAGTATCTCCTTGTTCTGCTCAAATGACTGCTTCTTAACCAGTGCTCATGTTCCTCATGAGCACAAGTAAGTGTTCTGGAATTCCCATTCTTCTCAATGTTATCTATAATTTGTTACAATCCACACAGTTGAGTGCCTTTGCATAGTCAATACAACACAGGTAAACATCTTTCTGGTATTCTCTGCTTTCAGCCAGAGTCCACCTGACATCAGCAATGAAATTCCTGGTTCCACTTCCTCTTCTGAGTCTGGCTTGAATTTTCACATAATTAGTCCATTCACATTAATGTGGCTCTGTTGTGTTCAGATATTATAGTGAATGCTTATATTAGCTTCATGGATGTTGTCTTACTTATCTAGTACTGCTATAACAGAAATACCACCAGTGAGTGCCTTGAACACACAGAAGTTTGTTTTCTCCCAGTTTAGGATACTCTGAGTCCAATTTCAGGGTGCCAGCTCCAGCGGAAGGTGTTCTGTCTCTGTAGGCTCTGGAGGAAGGTCCTTGTCATAAATCTTCCCCTGGGTCTAGGAGCTTTTCAGCTCAGGGACCCTGAGTCCAAAGGATGTGCTTTACTCCTGGCTCTTCTTTCTTGGTGGTAACAAGGTCCCTCTCCTTTCTGCTCACTTCTCTTTATGTCTCAAAAGAGATTGACTCAAGATACCACCTAATAGCTAATCCTGTAGATTGCATCCAGCCTTACTAACATAACTGCCTCTAATCCTGTCTCATTGACATCATGTTGTTGTGGTTGTTAAGTACCCTCAAGTCAATTCCAACTCATAGTGACCCTATAGGACAGAGTAGATCTGCCATGTAGGGTTTCCAAGGAATACCTGGTAGATTTGAACTGTCAGTCTTTTGGTTAGCAGCAGAGCTCTTAACTACTGCATCACTAGGGCTCCATTAACATCATAACTTAAACCTAACCTGTTGCCATCTAGTTGATTCCAATTCATAGTGACCCTACAGAACGGAGTAGTACTGCCCTATAGGGTTTCCAAGGAATAGCTGGTGGATTCATACCGCTAACCTTTTCTTTAGCAGCCTGAACTTTTAACAACTGCACCGCCAGGAGTTTGGTTAGGAATTACAATACATAGGAAAATTATATCAGATCACAAAATGGGGGACAGCCGCACAGTACTGGGAATCATGGCTTAGCCAAGTTGGGGGACACAACTCAATTTTGGGGGGACACAACTCAATCTATAACAGATGGATTAAAAATTCCCCACCTTGTATAATTCAGCTTTAGAGAAATTTTCTTCTTCACATCTACCAATTAACTCTGAAATGCACTTTATCTTTCTTAATTAATGTTCTTAGCTTTGCCAGGCCCACTTGAATATGCTGCTTATTAATCTAAGTTGTTTGGTTCAATTTGTTTATCTCAGTACTCAACAGGGCTACAAACTGGTTCATTCCAGTTCAAACCCCTATGAGAATTTGCATTTCCACCTCAGATATACTGAATCACAATCTATATTTTTATCAGTACCCCAAGGTGATTTTTGTGTATAGTAAAAGTTTGAGAACCACTGCTTTTCTAGTGGTCCTCAGAATTGGTCCCTAACCAGCAGCATTGGTATTGCCTGGGAACTTGTTAGGAATGTAAATTATCAGTAGGGGTTAGAAGCAGAACTAACCAGTTTGAAGCCCTCTTTCTTAAGCATTCTGTCTCTCATTGATGAGAGACTTTCGGTTTTTCTTCTACTGGCTTTACTTTCTTCCATGAAGATGGTCATTTCTTCAGTGTCTGCTTCCCTCAGTCCAAATTCAGATGTTAATTAAACCAGAAAATTCAGAAACATTGAACATTAACTCCTATGGCAGTGTATCTTTTATTGACAATTGTTGTTTATGACTTTTGCAATTTAATCAGTTCTTCGTTGATTTTCTTTTTTAAATATATCCAAAGAATCGTCATTATCAGTCATAACCTTTCAAACTCCTGTATATACTGGATTTGCAGTGTCCTTTAATCCCATTAGGAGACTTTGAACTGAGCTCCTTCTCTTCACAACTCTTTTTATCATATTCATCATGGACTTTTAAACAATTTCTAAAATTATTGTTCATGACTATTTCAGTTCTTTAATTTTGACTTTGCATTGTATTTTCATTTCTAACAGCATAGGATCCTTTTCATTCTTTGGGTAGACAGTGGCTTGTATTTTTCATATTTAACCGGAGAAAATTTCTTTACTTTGAAAAACCTCCTCAGGCACACTATCTCCATTTAAATTTTTTTTTTCTTTTGATTATTAATTCATCAAATTTAGGTTCATGTTCATTCTTTAAAGACAGTAGTTCCTTTTGATGTTTCACATTTACTGTTATCTCTAAAGAAAATTTTACTTTATTTCTATGGTTCATTTTTTTAAGAACTGAGAATTCACACTCTTGTTTCTTTGTGTCTACAAGTATTTGAAAAAGAAAAAGATAAAGAGTAAATGCTTCGTCTTCAGAGTGAGTTATAGTTAGAACGGAATACCCTTGGAAACCAAGCCAGAAGGTGAAAAAAACAGCCTAGCAAGAAGAAAACTACAAAACTATTGTTTGAGAAACCTGTAGACAACAAAAAACAAACAAACGCACCAATAAAGACAAAAACATGAGCCAGGAGAGAAAACTCTAAATCCAGAGGCATGATTGGGAAAAAGAAACATCTTAGATTCCTCAAATAATTTAATTACAGAAAGAAACTATTCAGAAAGAATAACCAAAACCCAGTGTCCTTGAGTCGATTCCGACTCATAGCGATTCCAACTCATAGCGACCCTATAGGACGGAGTAGACCTATTCAGAAACTATTCAGAAAGAATAGTTGGAAAAAATTTGCATTTTGGGAGTCAAAAAGGTAAGAAATAAGTTGATAGAAATAGGCAGCAATTATAAAACTAAAAATTGATCATTCAAATGAAAAGTATTTTGCTGGAAACCAATTGTCTAGATAGACTCATTTCCTTAGGTAATTAATGATGGCAATTTTGGGATTTTTCTTGAGGTAAACTTTTTTTTTTTTTAATTTTAATCAGTTAGTTTTGTTAAGTTTTTTTTTTAAGTAAGCTAAATAAATTCTGGAGTGGTTTAAAATAAGCATTATATTTTGATGTACAGATTTTGAAAAATTTAGCAAAGCTTCTACTTTTTTGAGTTTTCAAGTCATGACTTTCTGCTTTTTTTGTTATTTATTTTGTAGTCCTTTTTTCAACTTCAGCTGAATGTTTAGCTTTTTGTTTTTTCTAATTTAGTAATATGCACATTCGAGTTGATGCTATATTTCTATTATATTCCTTTAAGCAATGATTCTGCTATTGCATAGGATCTGATATATAGAATTTATATATTTTTATATGACAAGTATTGTTTATTTTTTAAAAATTCATGTTTCTTCTTGGTTCACAATTTATTCTAAATAATGTTTTTAAATCCAGGTGTAATAGGGTCTTGTTTTTTTAATTATTATTACTTGTAGTTTATAACACAATTCTTTATGTTCGTAGAATGTGGTTTTTGGTATTTCTACTATTTTATTTTTATTGCCAGGGTTTTCTTGCCTAATAAATAATTAATTTTGGTAAATATTTCTATGAATGCTTGGAAACACTATGTATTTCTGTTTTCAAGGTATAAACGCTTAAAACACTTTCTAAGTGAATAACTTATTGCTTTATTTAATACGTTTATTCCCCTACTCTCAAGTTTTTAATTTTAGGTTATCTGTTGACTAATTCCTGCTGTGCAATATGACTATCCCATCTCATTCTGAGTTTGTTCAAGGAAACAAACGAACAAAAAAAAACATTGCTGTTGAGTCAATTTTGACTCATAGCAACCCTGTAGGATGGAGTAGAACTGCCTCATAGGGTTTCCAAGGAGCAGCTGGTGGATTTGAACTGCAGAGCTTTTGGTTAGAAGCCAAACGCTTAACCACTGCAAAGTATCCAGGGAATAAAGGATTTCACGTGGGAATTGGAAACTCCACACATGATGGGAGAGCTGGGAGCAAAGGCTGGAGATGCTATCCAAGGCTGCAGGTTGAATGTGAGGTAAGCAGTTACAGAAGTCCTCAGCCTGAAGAACCAGGGTAGCTCCTAACTGCTCCCCTTAAGTGCTGCAGATCTCCAGAATCTTTGAGAACTGCGCATCAGCTCACTGGCTATGCAGCAGTGAGGGAGCAGCTCTCATGTACCCTCTGAGAAGCCCCAGGGAACCTCTTGCCTGCAGCATGTCGACCTGCAACCATGCCTAGAAAATAATAGTGGTGCTTCTCTTCTGGCTTCCAAATCTCACATATGTTTCTTTCACTGGCAAACTGGAACTCAGAACCTGATGGGGAAATGTTGTGCAGGAATAGATCCGAGGAAATGTAGTTTCCAGCTTCTACGGAAGACTTTATAAGGTGACTTTAGGGTGATGCCAAGTTGACAACAGATGATTAGTAGTGACTTCAAAACTCTGTTGTCATCTCAGCAGCTGTATATTCCTCACTTTTCATCCATAATTAACTTATCAGTAATATACAGTAACAACATAAATCATGGCCAACGTTATGGGTTTTTTTTTGCAATTGCTATATCAATAATCATGAAAATAACCATCATCAGGTCAGTGAGGTCAGAGGAATTTGGCACATTGAATTAAAAATCCTTGAAGGCAAGAATCATGTCACTCATGTCTTTCCTGAAACCTGGCATATCAGATGCTTTGAAAACACTATCTCTAACTCCATCTGACTGCTTCCACTGTTAGAAATTACTCTGTGTATGGTTCAAGCAATGGATCTTTCCTCTGCCAGATAGCATGTTTGTCAAAGTGCTTTGAGCTTTGCCCAGAAACAAAGCTCAAAATCATGAAACAATTCCTTTGGTGAACGGCAGTGCATATCCCTCTTCTGGCCTGTCCATTGGGCACTGCAGCCTTAAAGGAGCAAGGAAAAGGGAGGAGAATATTCTTCTTGTCCTATTTCCATCCATCAAGGGCTTCCCTTTCTATGCATATAACAGTCACTCAGATGGAGAATTATATAATCATATATACACAAGAGGTCTAAGAGTGAACAACTCAAATTTGGGAAAGCCCCAGGATTATCAATAAGTTATCAACAGCTTCCAAAAAAAGTTTCCACTTCTGTAGCAAGTTGTCATTAAAAAATGTGCTTTCAAATAAATTGCCTAATTTGATTCATCTGCCAGCCCCTTGAGATATAGGACATGTTTTGTTTTGTTTTTATTGTACTTTAGATGAAGTTTTACAGAACAAACTAGCTTCTCACTAAACACTTAGTACACACATTGTTTTATGACATTGGTTAACAACACCACAACATGTCAACACTCTCCCTTCTCCACCTTGGGTTCCCTATTACCAGCTTTCCTGACCCTTCCTGCCTTCTAGTTCTTGCCCCTGGGCTGGTATGCCCATTTAGTCTCATTTTGTTTCATGGGCCTGTCTAACCTTTGGCTGAAGGCTGAACCTTAGGAGTTACTTCATTTCTCAGCTAGAAGAGTGTCCAGGGGCCATACTCTCAGGATTTCTCCAGTCTTTGTCAGACCAGTAAGTCTGATATTTCTTTGTGAGTTAGAACATTTTTCTACATTTTCTCCAGCTCTGTCCAGGACCCTCTATTGTGATCCCTGTCAGAGCAGTCAGTGGTGGCAGCTGGGCACCATCTAATTGTACTGAACTCAGTCTGGTGGAGGCTGTGGTAGATGTGGTCCATTAGTCCTTTGGACTAATCTTTCCCTTGTGTCTTTAGTTTTCTTCATTCTTCCTTGCTACTGAAGGTGTGAGACCAATAGAGTATCTTAGATGGCTGCTCACAGGCTTTTAAGACCCCAGACACTACTCACCAAAGTAGAATGTAGAACATTTTCTTTATAAACTACATTATGCCAATTAAGCTAGATGTTCTATAGGGCATGTTTTATTATGTCCGTTTTATAGATGTGAAACCAGTGCTCAGAGAGGTTACAAAAATTATTCCTATGTCCTAAAGTGGTAATCATGGAGGGGACCCTCACACTCTAATTTTGGATTTTTGTTCTCAAGTTCTTTCACCATGTCATGCTCCAGCACTGTGCGAGCCATTACGATAGTCAGTAGGAAGTAATGTGAGTCTACAAGGCTGTTGTCATTGCTAGGTGCCATCGATTTGTTTTTCACTCATAGTGACCCTATGTACAACAGAATGAAATACTGCCCATCTTCACAATTGTTGTTATGCTTGAGCCCATTGTTGCAGCCACTGTGTCAATCCATCTTGTTGAGGATCTTCAACTTTTACTAGGCTATATATCCATTAATCTACGAGTGTTTCTATGAGCGTCAATGTGGCTAGCTTCTATGCAAACTTTAGAATAAAAAAACTAAAGGCACATATTTATCAAAGTCTACAGAACTCTGTGAAGCAAGAGTTAGGAAAAAAAAAAAAAAAAGAAACTAAATTCTGAGGAGCAGATCTTCCTGTGGTAACAGTGCATTCCAAATGTGTGAAAAAGACAGAGAAAAACATGATGTGCAATAAATCATAGCTAAAGTGAGTTAGCTTATTAACTTCCTTCTCTGTTTCCTTGCCACTGCCAGCCAGCAGTTCTTACAGGCTTTCAAAACCTGGGAATGATAGGCATCCTCAAGTTCAAAGACTCCCTTGAACCTTTTGGACCTACAGCTGTAGCTATAAGTCCTGTTGAAACAGGCTTCCCTGGGGAATTTCCAACACAGTTGGATACACAGTACTGTTAGAACTAGCTCTCTCAACGTTGTTCATCACTGACATTCTACACTCAGCTAGGCCTGGGAGAACAGAGGCTGCCTGTGAGACTGGCTTGGGGCATGTACACCTGGTATCTCTAACCTGAACTACCTGACACTGGTCACTACTACAACACAAATGGGCCCTCCCTTCTGACACAGGTGTCAAGCACTGCCTGACGTGTATCACGCATAATCTGGAAACACATCTTCTCTGTATGCAGCTTCAGGGGATTTTTTCCTTTGAGAAGGAAACCTTTGCTCCCTTTCTTAATGGTCCAACTCCAAAAGGGTTTTTTTTTACATGAGTTGTTTCCTGAGGGAGAGATTGTCATCATTGGTATTAAATCATATATATTGAAGGTCCATACTTTCACAATAATTGACTAAGTAGACCCATGAACAGGAAGAGGGAATAACTCTGCTCAGAAATAAAAGATGCCATAATCCTTTTCTTTAATGTAGGTATGGTGTGTATATCTTGGTTGGTTCTAGGGAAAAATAAAATTGGCAGAGGCAGTACTACTCCCACGAGCATCATTCACTTTGATTTTAGAGAGAGAGGTGGGTATGCTCGACAAGAATGATCATGCTCAAAAGGTAACACACTACCAAATTAGCTCAGCTTTTGGTCCTTTCTTTTTTGAAAAACCTCAAGCATTCTGTAAGCAACTCTTGGTGGGGCTCTTAAAATTGCAAAATCAGTGTCTAGGTGACTTGCAAAAAAAGGACAACAGGACTAAGGTTTTAGAAACCAGTTGTTCAGAGTATTCTTTTAGATTATACATACAGATCACCCCTTGCCAGAGATGGTTTAGCTAAGACCAGGATCTTAATAAGGTTATATCACAGAAGCACTCTTCTTGCTGAGAACAGGTCCAAGTACTGGAAGTAAGAGAAAGCAGCAGTCTTTGACCCCATGAAGGACCATTCGGGAAAGAAATCATTGAAAAGGGTGCTGATTGCTCTGATTTCTAATTCTTCATTAATGGATTCAGTACCCAGGCCAAAGTCTTCACCTTTATGTCCTCAAGTGATCCTGAATGATGATATGGTTATAAAGGTTTATGCTTATAAAGGACTTGTATTTGTGTCCCTGAGCTGCCAAACAAGAGAGCTTAAAACAACAGACATTTATTCTTTCACAGTTCTGAAGGCAGACATGCTTCAGGCAGTACAAAATCAAGGTATAGGCAGGGCCATGCTTTCTCTGAAGTCTCTAGGGGAGTAATCCTTCCTTGCGTCTTCTAGCTTCTTGTTGTCCTAGGCATTTTATGGCTTATGGCAATATAACTCTAATCTGTCTTCGTAGGGTCATCTTCTCTGTGTGTCTGTCTCTGTATCTCTTTTTATAGGTCCACCCAACTCCAGTATATTTCAAGAGGCAGCATATGATCAAGAACTGATGATGCTGAAGGAAGAGGTCCAAGCTGCACTGAAGGTATTGATGAAAAACAAGGCTCTAGGAATTGATGGAATACCAACTGACATATTTCAACAAACGGAGTCAGCTCTGGAAGTGCACATTCATCTATGCCAAGAAATTTGAAAGACAGCTATCTGTCCAACTGACTGGAAGAGATCCATATTTGTACCTATTCCAAAGAGAGATGATCCAACAGAATGCAGAAATTATTTAACAATATCATTAATGTCACACACAAGTAAATTTTTACTAAAGATCAACATTGTTCACAACAGCAAAAAGATGGAAACAACCTGGACGCCCATCAACACATGAATGGATGAACAAACTATGGCACATACACACAATGGAGTACTATGCAATGATAAAGAACGATGATGAATCTGCAAAGCATCTCACAGCATGGTGAATCTGAAGGGAATTATACTGAGTGAAATAAGTCAATCACAAAAGAACAAATATTGCAGGAGACCATGACTATAAAAACTCATGAAAAAGTTTACATACAAAAAGAAACAATCTTTGATGGTTATGAGGGAGGGGAGGGTAAAGATGGAAAAACACTAAATAGACTATAGATAAGTGGTAACTTTGGTGAAGGGTAAGATACTACACAATACTGGGGAAGCCAGCATATCTTGTCCAAGACAAGGTCATGGAGACTCCATAGACACATCCAAACTCCCTAAGGGACCGAATTACTGGGCTGAAGGCTGTGGGGACCATTGTCTCAGGGAACATTTAGCTCATTTAGCAAAACACAGTTTATAAAGAAAATGTTCTACATTACACTTTGGTGAGTAGCATCTGGGCTCTTAGAAGCTCGTAAGTGACCCTCTAAGATACTCCACTGGTCTCACCCCATCTGGAGCAAAGGAGAATCAAGAAAACTGAAGACAAAAGGGAAAGATTAGTCCAAATGACTGATGGGCCGCAAGTGCTGCAGCCTCCACCAGACTGAGTCCAGCACAACTAGATGATGCCTGGCTACCACCAATGACTGCTCTGACATGGATCACAGTAGAGGGTCCCGAACAGATCTAGAGAAAAATGTAGAACAAAATTCTAACTCACCAAAAAAAAAAAAAAATGGCCCGACTTACTGGTCTGGCGGAGACTAAAGAAACCTCAAGAGTATGGTCCCTGGACACGCTTTTAGTTCAGTAATGAAGTCAGACCTGAGGTTCACGCTTCGGCCAAAGATTAGACAGGCTGATAAAACAAAATGAGACTAAAAGGGCACGCCTGCCCAGGGGCAAGGATTAGAAGGCAGTAGGGGATATGAAAGCTGGTAACAGGAAACCCAAGGTAGAGAAGGGTTGGTAACCAATGTCACAAAACAATATGTGTACTAATTGTTTAATGAGAAGCTAGTTTTTTCTGTAAACCTTCATCTAAAGTACAATAATAAAAAATAAATTAAAAAAAAGAAAAAAACTTTGCTGAAGATCATTCAGAAGTGGTTGCAGCAGTACATTTACAGGAAATTGCCAGAAATTCAAGCTGGATTCGGAAGAGGATGCGGAACTAGAGGTGTCATTGCTGATGTCAGATGGATCCTGGCTGAAAGAAGAGAATTCCAGGATGATGTTTACATGTGTTTTATTGACTATGCAAAGGCATTCAACTGTGTGAATCCTAACAAATTATAGATAACATTGTAAAGAATGGGAATTCCAGAACACTTAATTGTGCTCATGAGAAACCTGTACATAGATCAAAAGGCAGTTGTTAGAACAGAACAAGGGGATACTGCGTGGTTTAAAGTCAGAAAAGGTGTGCATCAGGGTTGTATCCTTTCACCATACTTATACAATCGGTAGGCTGAGCAGATTATCTGAGAAGTAGGACTATATGAAGAAGAATGAGGCATCAAGATTGGAGGAAGACTCATTAACAACCTGTAAAATGCAGATGACACAACCTTGCTTGCTGAAAGTGAAGAGGACTTGAAGCACTTACTGATGAAGATCGAAGCCTATAGCCTTCAGTATGCATTACACCTCAACATAAAGAAAACAAAAATCTTCTCAACTGAACCAATAAGCAACATCATGGTAAATGTAGAAAATATTGACGTTGTCAAGGATTTCATTTTACTTGGATCCACAATCAACACCCATGGAAGCAGCAGTTAAGAAACCAAAAGATGCATCGCACTGGGCAAATTGGCTGCATAAGACCTCTTTTAAAGTGTTAAAAAGCAAAGATGTCACTTTAAGGACTAAGATGCACCTGGCCTAAGCCATGGTGTTTTCAATTACCTCATATGCATGTGAAAGGTGGGCAATGAGTGAAGATGGCCAAAGAAGAATAGATGACTTTGAATTATGGTGTTAGCAAAGAATATTGAGTACACCAGGGACTGCCAGGGGAATGAACAAATCTGTCTTGGAAGAAGCACAGCCAGAATGCTCCTTATAAGGAAGGATAGCAAGACTTCCTCTGACATACTTTGGACATATTATCAGGAGGGACCAGTCCCTGGAGAAGGACATCATGGTTGATAAAGTAGAGGGTCAGTGGAAAACAGGAAGACCCTCAAGGAGATGGATTTACACAATAGCTGCAACAATGGGCTCAAGCATAACAATGATTTGTGAGGATGGCGCAAGACTTGGCAGTATTTTGTTCTGTTGCACATAGGGTCACTATGAGTCTTAATGCATTTGACAGCACCCAACAACAACCACAACTCCAGTATGACCCCATGTTAACTTAACTAAGAACATACATAAAAAGTGTTTCCAAATAAGTTCACATTCCCAGGTACTCGGGTTTAGAACTTGAAGATATCTTTTGGGGGGACACAGTTCAGTCCACAACAGGAACTATCTCTTTATTGGATACTAGAACAAAACAGATGTTCTAAGGAGTATAAGTGATAGAGTGGCTCAGTTATGAACTAAGGAGATAACCTATTGCCTTCGAGTGAATTCCGACTTGTAGTGACCCTGTAGGACAGAGTAGAACTGCCCCACAGGGTTTTGAAGGCTATAATCTTTATGGCGTAGATTGCCACATCTTTCTCCTGTGGAGTAAGAGATAGGTTTTTTGGGTAGCAGCCAAGGGCTTTAACCACTTCCCAACCAGGGCTCCTCAAAATACGAACAGGAAGAAGGTTTTAGAAACCAGTTGTTCAGAGTATAGGAGATTCATAAATTCTACTGTGGAGATGGTAGAGGAATGTGATACCTTACTGGAAATAAGAGGCCCCTGGGTGGCACAGTTTGTACTTGACTACTACCTAAAGGTTGACAGTTTGAACCCACCCCACTAGTACCACAGAAGGAAGGCTTGGTGATCTGCTTCCAGTAAGATTACAGTCATGAAAACCCTATGGAGCAGTTCTACTCTATTACACATGGGGCTGCCATGAGTTGGAATCAGCTGGATGGTAACGGGTTTGGTTTGGTTCACAAAAAACTATGAGATGCAATTATGAGACGGTTCCTAAAAACTAAATGCCTTCACTGTGACATACACAAGCACATGCACTTCCAGTGTTTTTTTCCTGTGATGAATGTTTTCGTCTTCCTCTTTTTTTTTTAAGTAGATTTTATGTCAGTACCACGTATTTAGATTATTCAATTAAAAAAACAAAAAGTTGGCAGTTTGAATCCACCAGCCCATCCTTTGGAAACCCTATGAAGCAGTTCTACTCTATTACACATGGGGCTGCCATGAGTTGGAATCAGCTGGATGGTAACGGGTTTGGTTTGGTTCACAAAAAACTATGAGATGCAATTATGAGACGGTTCCTAAAAACTAAATGCCTTCACTGTGACATACACAAGCACATGCACTTCCAGTGTTTTTTTCCTGTGATGAATGTTTTCGTCTTCCTCTTTTTTTTTTAAGTAGATTTTATGTCAGTACCACGTATTTAGATTATTCAATTAAAAAAACAAAAAGTTGGCAGTTTGAATCCACCAGCCCATCCTTTGGAAACCCTATGAAGCAGTTCTACTCTGTCTTGTAGGTTTGCTATGAGTCAAAACGGACTCCACGGCAACAGGTTTAGTTTGTTCATTTATTTTCCTTCTTTTTTTTTTTTTTAATTTAGATTATTCGATTTAGTTTGCCAAGATCACTTGTTCTTGTGCGTTATATAATTTACTCTAATATACATGGGACTGAAGTTTGGGGCCAAAATATTTTTAGTCGCTTACTGTTAATTCATTTGCAATTCTATACCTGCAGCCTAGGTGAAACACAATACTGGTTGTTACGCAGAATCTTCCACTTGTGAAAGATAATGGGGAAGACAGACTGGACTGATCGATGAGTTTCAACGCACAATGTAATAAAGATCTATCTTCCCCATTATTAAAGTAGGTTCAAATCTACTTCTTGAAAAACATTGTTACAATATTTTCATCAGACTTCATTAAACTAATTTGTTGATCCCTCTCAGGGCATAAACTGAATTAATTTTATGCATTTTTTTAATTACTTGGGGACAGTTTTTCCCCTAGCTACTATATATCGTCATATGTAAAATCACACATACACACTCACTCACATTCGTCTTGGACTTCTACTCTTTTATTCCTTCTTAGCAAATTTTATGTCTAACATTCTAAACATTTAATTTATTTTTCTTTAGTTATTGTCTGTCTCTCCCACCAGAATGCAAGCTCCATGAGGGCAGGGATTTTGTTGTCTTTTTATTTATTGTTGTACACTCAGTACCTATAACATGTCTGCTTTATCACAGGTGCTGAATAAACATTTGTTGACTGCTCTTGAACCTAAATTTACTGGTCAATGGTGCAAACGTCCTCAATTTTGGTCAATATATGTGGATGGAGTTGTCTTAGCACTAAACAAAATGGCAGAGAAAGATTGGTTTACCTCACTAAGGAGTCAGTGAAATATAACGATCAGTGTTTTCCAGGAGAAAACTAGATTGGAAGCTAAGCTTTCTTTTAAAAGAAAAAGAATTAGATATCTCTACTGTGCGTATGGAAACTCTGGTGGTATAGTGGTTAAGAGCTACGGCTGGTAACCAAAAGGTCGGCAGTTCAAATCTACCAGGTACTTCTTGGAAGCTTTATGGGGCGGGTCTACTCTGTCTGGTTGGGTCGCTATGAGTTGGAACCCACTTGATGGCAAAGGATTTGTTTTGGTTTTGGTCTTGGTTTTTCTATGCATATGGAGTCCCTGGGTGGTGCAAATAGTTAACACTCCTGGCTGCTAACCAAAAGGTTAGAGGTTCAAATCTAACCACAGCTGACTCAGAAGAAAGACCAGGTGGTCTACTTTAAAAAAAACTGGCCATTGATAAATTCTGTGGAGCACAGTTCTACTCTTACACCTTGAGACACCGAGTTGGAACTGACGTGATGGGAACTGGCTTACTATGTTTGTGGATTTAAATTTAAATGTATATTACAATAATTTTCTTTCTTATATTGAGCCTTTTCATGAATATAAACTTCATGATTAAAAGTCACATGCAAAAAAAAAAATGTATATATATATCTTTCTCACCCTTATATTTGAAATCTTTTTTTTTTTTTTCCTCCGTTATCAAAAAAACTATTGCTGTCGACTCACAGGACAGAGTAGAGCTGCCCATAGGGTTCCCAGGGGACAGCTGAGGGAGTCAGAGTGTCAGCTTTTGGTTAGCTGTGTAGCTCGCTGTAGCTCTAACTACTGCACCACCAGTCGAAGGGTTCCCTTTTCTCCCTTAGGACGTATTCAAATAATTTTCAGGAATATTCTTTTAAAAACATGTAGTGTTTATTTATTTCAAGGAGTACGTTGAAGTTATTTCAGTATCTTTAAGTTAAACATTTAAATATGAAAAGATGAAATATTTGGGTGTTTATTCAAATTTAACTCACAGTAAAAAAAATCTATGAATTTCTTTGCTTTTAATGAAAAACTATAAATGAAGCAAGGTTAAGGTACCGGATTTTGAAGAAATGTGTCCTGCTCCATTATGAAATGAAACCCTGGTACCTGAATCAAAATCATAGCACGTGAAGAAAATTAAACTGTAATGTGTGCTGAAGTCAGATTTAGAATCAAACTAGAAGGTGCTGTTTCTCTGTTGCTGTTTGCTTTATGGTTAAGTACTTAGTACGCAGAAGTTAGAAACTGAAGAAAATAATGGCACTATTATAATAAGCTTACTAGACATCCATATGATTTTTACATGCATTTGCAGTAGTTTTATCATAATTTGGAGTTTCTTAAATGGGCTTCCAGCCATTCTTTCAAGAAATCTTCCACTCCACTGAGTTATTTTTCATTTAATTGTGGTAGAGAGTTTGCAGCTGCTTCCTTCATAAAGATTCAATGATTAGTGAATTTGGAGAAAAAAAAAATTACTGAAAATAAAATAATGTTCCCAGTATATTATTCACCAATAAGCTGAGAATAATTTTGATTTCCCTCATGGACATACTACAATTGTGGGAATTATGACTCCATAATAATTCAGGGAGAAGTTGAGTGTTTTCTAGATCCAAGTAGGGGCTGGGCTAGGAAGTTCCTCCCAAAGGCAATAAATCTATGTTTGCCTCAACAGCCCAAGCATCTCACCAGTCACACGGCAATAAAGGAATTGCTGTTAACCAATTTACAAACAGATTTTGGAAGCAAGCGGTTCTGTCCGTACTAGAACAAGGTTTTCCTGATGCAAAAATCATATCAACAGGGATAAAAGAAAAATTATTTGTCAAATGTGGGTTTTTACATAATAAAATGCTGCTTCTGAAAGAAGCAACTACACTTATACAGCGTAGACTATAAAATGACACAATATTTAATTTTACATTTTTGTCTCAAATTTAAATTGTGGTTTACTTTTTAATAAAAGTAAGGGCAAAATACAAACTGTGAGTACCTGATTACAATTAATATTACATATTTCAACGAATGGAGTCCCTGAGTGGGGGGAACAGTTAAGCGCTAGACTATCAACCAAAAGATTGGCCGTTTTAACCCACCCAGAAGCACTTCGGAAAAAAGGCCTGGTGATCTACTTTTGAAAGGTCACAGCCATGTAAACCCTACTTTGAAACCCATGGGGTCTTCATGAGTTGGAATTGACTTGACAGCAACCGGTTTTTATGTATATGAATTTTGTTTTTCCTTTACCTTTGTCCTTGTATAGTGGATCATCATTTACTATTCTGAGAAGTAAACACTTATTGCCCTAAGAGCAGAGTTTTTCAGCCCCTCTACTGTTTTAGGCGGAGCCCTGGTGCATGGTGGTTAAAAGCTCAGCTCTAACCAAAAGGTCAGAAGTTCGAATCCACCAGCCGCTCCTTGGAAACTCTACGGGGCAGTTCTACTCTGTCCTATAGGGTCTGTATGAGTCGGAATCGACTCCATGTAAGTAGTGTGGTTATTACTTTGTACAACACACAAGTTATAATTTTTTTTTCTGTAGTTCCTCCTTGCTTTCACCTTCCTCTGTCCTGCTAATTATATTTCCTTGTATTCCAAAGTTCAGAATGAACTAATTTCCATGATTGTGCTCTAAGAAGATTGTCCACGCTTTTTTAAGTTTTGATTTCCCACAGTCCTGGGCTAAAACATCACAGCAATGTGACTAATACTTTGGGGAAAACATTCACTTCCGTAGCTAGCATTGAGTGTTTTACGTAATTCTTTATGGCACATAATTATTACTCTCGTCACTAGGGCAATGCCATACTAGACGCCTTCTGTCTCTAGGATTGTGGATCTTCCCATCACACCGCTTAAACAGCTTTGCTTTATGTGCAAGTGGCACGCCTCATATGTGGATTTTGTAAGATAATGGACAGGTTTTCAAATTCATTATAGTGCTTCACTTGTTAAACATTTTCTAATTATACTTTCCTTTGATGGAAAAGGGAGCCCCGGTGGCTCAGTGGTTAAGCGCTCGGCTGCTAAAGGAAAGGTGGGCTGTTCAAATCCACCAGCCACTCTGGGGGAGAAAGATGAGAAAGTCTGCTTCCCAAAAGTTTACAGCCTTGGAAACCCTGTGGGGGAGTTCTCTGTCACATAGGGTTGATAGGAGTTGGAATAAAGTCAGTGGCAATGGGTTTGGTTTGGGTTGGTTGATGAAAAAGAAAGCAGCATTTGTTTTAATCCAAAGAAATTATTTCTACATTCTGAGCTCTGAAAAGTGTATGAGAAACATGGGTATTCTCACTCACTCTTTTCAGATAAAACCAACACAGAACTTTGTTACTGAATTGTCCATATCTCTGTCTACATCACATACATCTTTTCTAGATGACAAGTTGCCCCGTACAGCAATCGCTACCTATATATAAATTCTAGCAGGGAATAAAAAGGTTTAGGAAGTGGTCTCCTATGAAAAGATTACCTTTTTGTAAGCACTTCCTTTCTTACTCTCCTTCCCTCAGCCCTGAGCCCCAGTATCTAACAAAAAATTATGTGCAAAGTAAGTTCCCCAAATGTATCAGAGTTAGTAAATGAAGTAAGAGATAGTATTTTCTGACCTCAACTCTTCAGCTTTTTTCAGTCACAGGGAGGAAAAAAAGCCCTTTATAATATTAAGTTGCAATATCACAAGGAGTCCTGATGAAGGACTGGGCTGAAGAGAGGCATGAACAGATTTGTATTTGAGTTAGAAAATCTACTACACGCTCTCATTTTCTAAAGACATTTTTGATTAAAAGTTTTGACAAGATGGGGATAAGTTTTGCACTTCAAACAGTTTTGTAAATCTTTGTTTTCTTTGTCTTTGATAAACTGTTTTGGGGTTATTATTTTGCAGCTGCATAGGGAAGAGATTTAAGCAGTACTGAACTCTGCATGTTGTCTGTGGGCTTAGTCAATGGGAACTCCCACATGCTCTCACACCAGGGATCTGATTTGCGAACCAAAGGGGAAGGAAAAGGTCCAGCTCTTGCTCGTGCATCATTTAAAAACCCTCATTAGTCTTTCAGGGTCAGAATACTGAGGGAGAGGGAAAACACCTTTGTCTCTAGCACATAATGAATCTATCCCTTAGTAGACTGGCCATGCACTGTAAAACACAACCGTGTTTTGCTTACATATGTCTGCTGAATTTCCCCCAGGCAACTTTGTGTGCAGGGATGAGATTAGGAATTTGCAAGTTGTCCCAACTGCCATAGGACTTCCTTTCGGTATGCCTTGGGTTCTAATCAAAGTATCCCCTCTGGGTACAATTCTATACTGTTTTCTGCTGTAAAACTCCTACATGTGTCTCAGGAAGCTCAGGGACAGAGAAGCCCCTGGAGAGGAAGGAGTCAATTTAATAACATATCTACCTCTCAGTATCAAGAAGACATATACCTGCACTTCCTCAGCTGCTGACAGAGGTAATTCAGAATGTCACAGTCTTGTGCCCTGGATACATGGAAAGCAGAGCACACATTGTTTAGTTATTTCCACTGCCTTATACGTTCACCATTTTTATCTTTAATACTCTAAGCAAGGCCAGTATTAGAGAAGCTAAGACAGCAGCCATATGTGGTAGGACTAGAAGGGGAGAAAGAGATGTACCCTCATCTTCAATTGTCTCTTAGAGTGGTGTGATGGTCAAGGTAGTGTGTCAGCTTGGGTGGGCCCTGAGTCTCAGTGATTTGGTAGTCATATCATGTGATCACTTCCATGGTGAGATTTGATATAATGTGATCACCTCCATGATGGGATCTGCTGTGAGTAGCCAATCAGTTGAAAGGGAGTTTCCTTGGGCATGTGGCCTGCATCAAATATAAGTGGACATCCTGGCAGGGCTTGTGGGCTTTTGCTCATTCTGGATCTTGCAGCTGGCTCCTGTTCATCTGACCTCCAGTTCTTGGGACTTGAGCTAGCAGGTCAACTTCAGTCTTGCCTGCCTATCCTGGGATTTGCCAGTCTTCACAGCCTTTGAGTAAGAGCCCTGCTCTCTGATCCGTCAATCTTGGATTCACCAGCACCTGTGGCTACGTGAATCAGGAGAAGCCTCTATCCTGAACCCCAGACTTGGGACATTCCAGCCTCTACAACCATGTGAGCCATTTCTTTTGATACAAATTTCACCCTATATATGTACTTGTATGCTTTACTGGTTTTACTTCTCTGGAGAGCCCAGCCTAAGAAATTTGGTGCTGGCAGTTGGTGTGCTGTTGTAACAGCTACCTGCAATGTGGAAGCAGTTAGCCTTCAGCTGGTAAGGTCAGCAATACACCTTCAGTTGCCTGCCTCAGAGCTACATCAACTCTCCAGCCCTATGTCTTAATTTAGTCCACAAGGACCTTGATCACCTTTCCTTCCACAAGACATCACACTGGTCCATTACATTGATGACATTATGCTGATTGGACCTAGTAAGGAAGGAGTATCAATGACTCTGGACTTACTGGTAAAAAAATTTGTGCTAACCCAGATTTTGTGCTAGAGGGTGGGAAATTAATCCTGCAAAAATTCAGGCTGCAATTACCATACTGGCTGGTGTGATTGATCCTGATTACAAGAGGAAATCAGATTGATATTACATAATGGAAGTAAAGAAGAGTATATCTGGCATGCAGAAGATCCCTTAGGGCATCTCTTAGTACTGCCATGCACTGTGATTAAAGTCAGGGGAAACTACTGAAACCACATGACCAGTTGCAGAAATGAGGATTTTAATTGTTGTGACTGTTTCTGCTTTGTATGTATGCAACAATTTTTTTTTTCCTTCACTTATAAAATATAAGACATAGACAGGGCTGGCACATTTTTGGTTATATGTGTGTTCGCTGTGTCATGTTAGGCACAAATATGACTTTATAGTTGTCATTATTCAGAAATTATGTATGGTTTAAGGAGACGTGTGCAGGTGTCAAGTTGACAAGATGTGTGATGGTTAAGGTTGAGTGTCAGCTTGGCTGGGCCATGATTCTCAGTGGCTGGCAGTTGTATGATGTTGTCATCACTTCCACGATGAGATTTTATATAATATAGTCACCTCCATGATGGGATCTGCTGTGAGTAGCCAATCAGTTAAAAGGGAGTTTCTTTAGGCGTATGGCCTGTGTCAAATATAAGGGGACATTCTGGCAGGGCTTGTGGGCTTTTGCTCATTCTGAATCCTGCAGCCGGCCCCTGTTTTTCTGACCTCTGGTTCTTGAGAATTGAGCTAACAGCTTACCTTCAGTCTTCCCTGCCAGTTGGGATTCATCTATCTTCACAACCTGTGAGCAAGAGCCCTGCTTTCTGACCTGCCGATCTAGGGTTCGCCAGCACCCGAGGTTACACGAATCAGAAGAAGCCTCTATCCTGACCCCCAGACTGGGACATTTCAGCCTGTACAACCGTGCGAGCCATTTCCTTGATATAAATCTCCCTATATATACTTAAATGTTTTACTAGTTTTTCTTCTGTAGAGAAGCCAGCCTAAGCAGCTTTTTTGAAATTTCCAGTGTTAAATTCTTCATAAATTACCTTCTGGAAGAGCTGATCATTTGAACTGAGATGGGTAAATTTTTTAGAAGCTATCACATTAAATCTACCTCCACCCAGGGCAATAACATTCACTGCCTCATAGATTGGGGACAAGGTAGAGACAGCTTAATGGAGTGGTGGATTTGGGAAGCATGGGCTTTCCTGGACCAGGAAGAATATACAGTGGGCTGCTCATGGCACATAGGCTGTTTCTGAGCATGATCCTCCAGGTTTTAGAGAAGGAACTAAAGAGAAGCATGTTTGGACCAAGCCTCACCATGATTCTATCATTGACTAGGAACAGCCCTGGCTAGATGCATTTGGCAATGACCAAAAAACCTGTTGCCATTGAGATGATTTCAATTCTTGGCTACCGCATATTTTATAGAGTAGAACTACTTTATAGGATTATCTTGGCTTTAATCTTTTACAGAAACATTCCCCCGGACCTTTAGGTTAGCAGCCTATCACAAACCTCTTGCTCCTCCCAGGCTCCACTGGGCAATAACAGTGACAGTCATTCTGTTGATTTGAAAATATCTAAAAAAACGTAGCAGCAATGTTTGAAATGACTGTGCTGAGTCCATACATACCCTAGTCAATGTTGTCAGTAATTTCTATACATTTTAACAAAACACTTCAAGGCAATAATCATCCCACTAAAACTACTTTCTTAGATGTCATCAATGGCCTAGTAATTAACATATATAATCATTTACTTAGTCACTTTCATTCATTGTTGTCTTGGACCCAATCTTTTTGATACTCTTTCCTCCTTTAGATTTTCTGACATTCAGTCCTTTTGTCTCTCAAAAGTGGGAGAAAGTGATCAATGATCACTTGACTCAAAAGTTCAGTGATCAGGGGTAATTAAGGTTGTAAGATACTGCTTTTGAAGGGGTCAGAAGGTGGTTACCCTCATGCAGCCTAGGGTTTACAGCTTAAAAAAACAATTAATTTGGTGACTAATTAAGAGAACAAAGACAAGGAAAAGTTCCCTCAACAACTTCCCTCAACATTTCTCAGAACATATTTGTATACTTTAGTTGAAAGACCACAGAAGAGTTTCCTTCTTCCTCATTCACAACCCGAAGTTAAAGGCATGTGGAGTTCTGCCAGGTTCAACGTCTTAACAAGGTAGGTAAATTAATGCTGCCTTCTTTCTCTGGCGAACCGTAGGAAATGCTAGGCAAATTATTTATAGCATCTTTGTTTTCCGATATTTATAAACAATATTCCTGATATTTTCCAGTGGAGGTTAATCTTCTTTTTCAAGAGGCTTGGTTTTGAATTCAAAATAAGGGGATATATGTGATTCTGGAACATCTCCAAATCCACAAATCCTTCCTTACAGAGTTAAGGGTGTGAAAGGATGTGTAAATATTTAGTGAGTAGCCTTAGTCATTCCAATGGAAATAGTCTCCTTCTGGTATTTTGGCATCAAGTGAAAATGCCCAGGCTTGGGCTTTGAGTTTTGATTCAAACGTAAAAGATACCAATTTTGTCAGTTTGAAAATAAATATTAACATATAGACGCCTCTTAACCACCCCCCTGAGCCCTATATTTTCCACAAATATCCATTGTAAAATCGGTATTTTCTGAGAAGTGTTGAGTTAGGAGAGCATAGCATAAGTGTGATATCTGCAAGAGGGCTGATGTGGGGTGGAAAGTGAGGAAGAAACCATTTTCTCCCTCAAGCAGGCAGGGAACAAGGAATGTGTCCCAAGTTAAGTGGGAATTCTTCAATTCTCTGCTATAGCGACTTTCCCGAACCAGTAGTATAGATTTCTAAGACTGGATTATAGGACCAGATTCTGCCTTTATTAGTTAATTTTTGCTTTTTTAAATCATGTTAGCTGTTTTTGGAAACCCTGGTGCCATAGTGGTTAAGTGCTAAGGCTGTTAACCAAAAGGTAGGCAGTTCAAACCCACCAGGCGTTCCCCAGAAACTCTATGGGGCAGTTCTACTCTGTCCTATAGGGTCGCTATGAGTCGGGATTGACTTGATGGCAACGGGGTTTTTTTTTTTTTTTTAATTGTTTTTATGGAAGCTGTAATATACAATTATCTCATATCCATTTTAGTTTTTACTGTATGTTTGGGTGACTGAAACGTCTTGTGAGGTTGTCTTAGTTAATGCTGCTGTAGTGGGAATACCATAAGCAGACGGATTTAATGAACAGAAATATCTTCTCACGGTTCAGGATGTTAGAAGTCTGAATTCAGAGCACAGGGGAAGGCTTACTCTTTCTGTCCACACTGGCGAAAAGTTTTGTCCTTTAAGGTTCTCTTTCTTGGTTCCTTGGTGGTTTCTACGTGGCATCTATCTTTCCCCCATTTGTACTTGCTTCTTTCTTTGTCTAACTTGTTCTTTTTATACCTAAAAATCATTAGGTTGAAGACATGCCCTACACTGATATGGCCTCATTAACACAACAAAGGAAACCCTGTTCCCAGATGGGATTACATCCACAGGTATAGGGATTAGGATTACAACACATATTTAGGGGGATATAATTCAATCCATAACAGAAATATAACATATATACAAAAAAGTGATGAACTTATATATACGTATTCACCACCTAACTATAGCCCAGTTCAAGATGTAGAACACTGTTGGCAAGAGAGAAACTCCCCTCGTGCCTGCCCCTGTCAATCATCCCACCAAGGTAAAGTTTATTCTCATTTTCGGGGGGTAAATACATAAATATATATATATGTATATATAAACCTGGTGGTGTACTGGTTAAGAGCTATGGCTGCTAACCACAAGGTTGGCAGTTCAGATCCACCAGGCACTCCTTGGAAACCCTATAGGGCAGTTCTACTCAGTCCTGTAGGGTCACTATGAGTTGGAATCGACTCAATGGCAATGGGTTTTGGTTTTTTTATATATGCATACACATATATGACAAAACATTTGCCATTTCAACATTTTTTACATGTACAATTCGGTGGCATTAATTATGTTCCTCCAGTGACATTAATTATGTTCCTCCAGTGACATTAATTATGTTCATCATGTTGTGCAATATCAAGCTATCCATTTCAAAAATGTTCCATTATCCTTAACAGAAACCCAGCACTCCCTAAGCAGTGACTCCCCATTCCCCCTCCCTCCCGACTCTGATAACCACTAATGAACTTTATCTCCATACATTTGCCTATCCTAGATATTTCATGTAGATGGGTTCATAAAATATTTTACCTTTTTAAGTCTGCTTTATGTTACTCAACCTATTGTTATCGTTTCATCCACATTGTAGCATGTATTAGGACATCATTTCCTTTTACAGCTGAGTAATATTCCATTGTATGTGTATGCCACACATTTTGTTATCCATTCATCTGACCCTGAACATTTAGATTGTCTCCACCTTTTGACTGTTGTGAATAGTGTTACAATGAAAATTGGTGTACAAATATCTGAATATCTGTTTTCAATTATTTTGGTTATATACCTAGGAGTAGAATTGCTGGGTCATATGGTAATTCTGTGTTTAACTTTTTGAGGAACTGCCAAATTGTTTTCCAAAGTGGCTGTGCCATTTTACAATCCCACAAATAATGGTTGAGGGTTCCAATTTCTCCAAACCTTTGCCGACACTTGTTTTATTTATTTAATCATAGCCAATTTTGTGAGGGTAAAAAGATATCTCACTGTGGAACTTGGCCGCTAAAAAAGGTCGGCAGTTTGAATCCACCAGCTTGGAAACCTTATGGGGCAGTTTTACTCTGTCTCATAGGGTTGTTACGAGTCGGAATCAGTTTGACAGCAGTGGTTTTTTTTTTTTTTTCTATGACTAATTTCATTAAACATTGAACATTGTTTTCATGTGCTTGTTGACCATCTGTATATCTTCTTTGATGAAATGCCTGTTCAAGTACACTGCCCATTTTTTGATTGGGTTGTTAGTCTTTTTTTGTTAAGTTGTAGTTTTTTTTTTTTTTTTTTTTTTACATATTCCTGGATAGTAAACCCTTATCAAATATATGGAACCCCCCAAAATTCTCCCAACCTTTAGGTTGTCTTTTCATTTGTTAATGAAGTCATTTAACAGACAAAACCTTTTAATTTTGATGAAGTCCAATTAATTTATTTTGTCTTTCATTGTTGGTGTTTTTGGTGTTGTTGTTGGGTCTTATCTAAGAATCCATTGTCAAAAACTGGGGCCTGAAGCATTACTCACATTTTCCCCTAAGTGTTTCATAGTTTTCATTTATACATTTAAGTCCTTAACCCATTTTGAGTTAATTTTCATCTATGGCATAAGGTATGAGTCCAGCTTCATTCTTTTACATGTGTAAATCTCGTTGTCCCAGTGACATTTATTAAAGAGACTATTATTTCCTCATTGAATGGGCTTAACCTCGTGTTGAAAATCAATTGACTGTAAATGTATGGGTTTATTTCTGAATTCTCAATTCTTTTCCGTTGATCCATTATACCAGTGCCACACCGTTTTGATTATTGTAGCTTTATGACAGGCATTGAGATCGGGAAGTATGAGTCCTACTTTATTCTTTTTCAAGGTTTCTTTGGATATTTGGGACCACTTGAAGTTCCATATAAATTTGAGGATTGGCTTTTCCATTTCTGCCCAAAAAAAAAAAAAAAAAGCTTTTGGTGAAAATTTGATGGAGATTGTGTTGAATCTATAGATTGCTTTGAGTATTATTGACGTCTTAAAATATTCAGTCTTTCAATCCATGAGCATGGAATTCCAGTCCTTTTATTTAGATCTTTTTTAATTTCTCTCAGTAATATTTTATGATTTTTACTGTACAAGACATTCACTTTCTTGATTAAATTTATTCCTAGGTGTTTTATTCTTTTAGGCACTAATTTAAATGGAATTGTTTCCTTAGTTTTCTTTTCTGAATGCTCTGGCCAAACTGAGGTTTCAGTTCTTTAGTGGCATTCAGTAAACAAGGGATCCATGTCTTGACTGGGGGTGTCACTGTGGCTCCCTTCAGCCATCTTTCTGCCACACTAGGAGGGAGGAATGGGAAAGTAAATAAGGACATTGTCCTACAAGTTGAAAGTCCTTCTTATCTTGATTTGGTTTGCAGCTCTTTGCTGTGATATTTTGCCCACACTTTCAGAGTTCTCACAGGGCTGAATACAGAGACTTCTGGTTATTTTTCTTGGTGTTCATGTGTGGAGAGTCAGGATCTTAGATTTGTTTACACTGCCATCTTCCCAGCATTACCTATTCTCATTTTTATCACAACTACTTTTACCTGTTTTTGGACTTCAAATAAATAGAATTTTATTGTATAAATTATTTATTTCTGGGTTTTTTGTTTAGCATTATGTTTGGGATATTTAGCTATGATATTGCATGTAGCACCAATTTATTCTTTAATCGTTGTGTAGTATTCTACTATGTACCTACTACAATTCATTTAACCGTCCTGCTCTTGAAAGGCATGCTGGTTGTTGCCAGGCTTATGCTATTTTGAATAAAACTGCTGTGAACATTCCTGTACTTGTCTTTTGCTGCATATATGCCCTATTTTTTCCCTTCGTATATACTTAAGAATGAAATTGTTGGTTCATACAGTAGATGATTTTAGTAGGTGCCATCAAGCAGTTTTTCAAAGTGGTTCAACAGTTTTACTTTCCATGTCCTTGTCAAAACTTGTGAGATTCAACTGTCATAGTACCTGTAGCTGTAAATTTTCTTTTCAACTGCTTTGTAGTATTCAAGTATGAATATTCCACAATTCAGATATTCATTCTACTATTGAAGGATGTATGGGCTTTTAGCCATTATGGTGGCATCTGTGACTTTAAATTTCAGTTTTCTGATGATATTTGATGTTGAATATCTTCCTCAGATCATTTTACAAGCAGGACACATGTCCTAAGAATACAGTGAGCATCTGGCTGATCACTGCTCTGTCCATGGTCAATAATCCTATTGACACGGCTTGCCTGTTTCTTCTAGGGAAAGTGTCACTTACCTTGCAGGGCTGAATGGCAGCAGCACCTCTTCAGGATATATTTTGGGCATTGATATTACAGAAGAGAAGGCATAAAGTAGGATGGAGTTGATTATTGTTGATTTTCATGTTAAAGTATTAAGAGAAGGAAAAAGTTGAAAGTTCATTGACCCTTTTACTAAAACAAGTCTTGAGGGGACGTTCCAGCTTTATTTTCTGCTTTGCCAATAATGAAAAAGGAAAATGAATTTTCTCTTTCATCCTTATTGAGGACTGCCTGCAGTTCAGAGACACTATGAGCAAGAATCTTTATTGTATGCCTTACTAATTCATCTGAAACATGATACAAGCAAAATAGCATTTATGATACTGATGCTATGGAGCCCTGATTGCACACTAAGAACTTGGCTGCTAACCCAAAGGTCAGCAGTGTGAATCCACCAGCCACTCCTTGGAAACCTTATGGGCCAGTTAGTTCTACTTTGTCCTATAGGTTTGCTATGAGCCAGAATTTAAGTCAATGGCAATGGGTTTGGTTTTTCTGGTTTATATATAAAAAGATATAATTTACCTAATAAATTTAAACCTATAGTAGAATAGTAACAATGTTGGGCTGTTTTGGTTTCATGCCATATTGGCTTGAATGATCCATATGCTCTGTAATTTTCATTCAAATACTATTGGCCTTATTGATTACAGATTGCAATGAAGCAAATGAAATAAGGAAAACTATTTTTCCCAGAGGAATGTAAGATTTATAAAAGAGACAATTAGTAAAACAATACACTTGATGATAGCTTGTTATAAATACACCTTTATGTATTGCAGATGGGAAAATGACTCAATATCATTTGTTTCTGAGAAACTTTTTGTCCTTCTAGAAAATAACAGCTGTAGTAACAAGAACAGAAAAATTAATAGCTAAATATGACACTGTGACCATCTGTAACGATGAATAAAATCCTAGGTAGTGGTTGATGCAAACATGATTTTTTCTTAACACATATGACTATATTGTTAGGTGCTGTCAAGTCCTTTTCTTGTAGGACTTAACTCATAGCAACCCAGGTGACAGAATAAAACTGCCCCATAAAGTTTTCTAGACTGTAATCTTTATATAAGCAGATGGCCAGGTGTTTTTCTTTTCATGGAAAAGAAATGGGTGGGTTCAAACCATCAGCCTTTCAGTTAGCAGCTGAGCACTTAGCTGCTTGCACCACCTGGGCTCCCTATGACTACGTTAAACCAAAACCAAACCCACTGCCATCAGTCAATTCCAACTCATAGAGACCCCATAGGGTTTCCAAGGCTGTAAATCTCTACGGAAGAAGACTGCCACATCTCTCTCCTGTGGAGCCACTGGTGGTTTCAAACCTCCAATTGCATTAACTACTGAGCCACCAGGGCTCCTTCATTACTAGATTAAGGGGGATTGAAATGACCTTAATGAACAGTTTGCTATGAACTAATCTACAGAAAGAATTGAGATCTCTGAACAGAAATTGAAAAGGATAATTATCTTCCTTAAATTTTTCTAAATCCGATTATCTGAAGGCAGGGCAATAGGTTGGTATATCTGTATCTATGAAGCACTGACAGAGGAATGGTGCTATATTAAAGGTCAACTCCCTTTCCTATGAACTCCTTCTGACTTTTCTGTAGAAAATTGCCCTCGATGCATCCTGACATTCCTCGCTGTCCATAACGGGCACAGTGAAAGGTCACAAGTGGGAAATCTCACAAGATGTGTTAGCTTTAAGCCTGCAAGCCTTTCTGTGATTAGCCCATGAACCCACTGCTTCTCAGAACAATGCACATGGTATTTCTGTCTTTCAGGTGCCAGGCCAGGTAGTCAGCCAATTCTTTCACCAAAGCTTATATAAAAGTTTAAGGAAACACCTTACTGTTCAGTGCTTTCCACTTAAGTTATCTCCCCTATGACTGGTTCCCTCCTCAGAAATGTCCAGCTCCACAAATTGCAATATCAACAGAGAGACAAAGTTTTGCTTTACTAAATCCTTTTGGCCTGAATTTTGTATTAGTTGCCTTTGAATCCTAGCAAATGATAAATTTAGCAGCTCACCAGATAGGAATAAGTGTTTATCACTTGAGTCTACTTTATATGTTAGACTTCATAACCACAGAGCAGGGAGAAGATAGGGCCTGCCTGTGTTTGGGAAATGTTCTTTGGGCCCCAAGTTCCATGTACACATGATTTATAAAATTATTAGAGAATGTAAAGCGATAAATAGTTTCTTTCCCCCAACTGTTAAAATATAAAGTACTGGGATTCCAGGTACTTTATAACCAAAACAACCAAATCCACTGCCTTTGAGCTGATTCTGACTCATAGTTCTAATAAAACTGGAATATCTGTTTCAAATAATAAACGAAATGTTACCTTTGGGACATTACATCATCTTTGTATATACGCCAGGTAGAATGCTACATATACAAATCTGAAATGATTTCATATACTGCACGTAAACCGAATCTGAATTTCAAAACACGTGCCCTTATAAATCTCCCTTATATGTCAGCTGTGTCCTTATAGACAAAATTGTGAGGTAAAGGCTTTAAAAATTTGAGCTACCACAACCCCCAACATGTCTATTTTTTAGTCCATTCTCTCTATTGGGATATATCTTCTTGCACACATTCAAATGTCGTTCCCTGAAGATGTGAGCAGGTGTACACATGGAAAACCTACTCTGTTTAATTGTGCCCTCATAATAGAATTTCAGGGCTGGAAGGGGCTCTAGGGGTCATTTCGGTCAACTCTAAATTGACTGACTATACATTGTCTCCCCGGGGAAGTAATGGGCATTTAATAGTCATGTTCAGAATGTCTTCTTGGCCTTGAGGTGTCTTTGTTAATCAGTAACACCTGGGACCTTCAGAGAGCAGATCCAGAGACATGGATGAAAATATCCGTTTAAAGTGAGAAAACCAGATAAAACAAGAGTATTCAAAATCTGTTTATTCTCTCTTTGTGCTTCTCTGCCTTTGGTGAGACACAATGGGCTGGCCAAGCACTATAATACCATTATTAAAAAAAAAAAAAAAAAAACACTCAGCAATTTACTTCAGATGAGAGGTACCGGAAAGGGGGAAAATTGCTGTCTTCAAAATCTTTACATTAATACAGAAATCATTTGTAGTTTTCCAAAAATCTGAGTATACTTACATTTTCACCTGTCCTCATGCTTTTCTCAATTCTTTCTACCGTCATTTACGTTATTCTGCTAAGAGAACACAAGCTGATGTCTGCCATAAAGCAGACTCACAGTTCCCTCTTAAAAGTTCTTAGCTATAACGTTCGAGAAAGGCAACAAAAAGTTCTCATTTATTGAAAAATTTTGAGTGTATGCTCATATGCCAGAAATATGTTTTAACTAAAGGGGAAAAAGCAATATAAAGAAAACATCTCGGAATTTCAAGGGCTGGCAACGCACAGGAATATGACCAGAAGCACGATGTGCCCTTTTCAGCATACGCGCAGACTATGAAATCCTGTGCTGCCAGGGGTTCATAGAGAATTGACAGATTTGCCTGGTGGGTTTCCCTGTTCAGGATATATATAAATATATTGGCTACTTCTTTTATAGTTAGTTTTTTTAAGCAGAAGTGTTATTTGAACATATTTCCTATAAAAAAAAAATACTGAGGCTAAAGAGGAAAACGTATGAAAGGACAGATTGGAGAGTGAAAGTGGAAAATTTTGGATCAAGATTGAAACCAGAAAAGGGAAAGACTGAGGTATCATTTATATTCTTTATGTAATGACACAATAAAGGAAATAATTTCGAGAATATATATTATTTTCCAGATGCCTAACAAATCATGGAGTTTCATTATTGAGGCAAGCTCAAGGAAAGCAGATACTTCCTTATTTTCCCAGGCAAGTATATGTGTAAGCATATATATATATATATGGATGTATATATGTATATTTGTTAAAAATATACAGATAGATAAATGTATATGTATCTGCACACATACACAGAGATTGAATTCTCTGGTGACATTCTCTGAATATTAGTGAGTAAACATAGTTGTATCCTTAGATATAAATATATTTGGGAGCTACATACGTCAATATGTTTCTTTCTATACCTAAGAAACAGAGGAGACTAAGTTTAGTACAACTAAAAGAAGAAAAAGGGATTACTTCATGGGTTAACACAAAGACCATTTATTATTCCTTACGAAAGGGGCAGTTTGTGTTGATATGGTAATGAGTGAAACTCTGACATAGAGTAGCTACAGAGAATAGAGGAGGGGCAGGTAGTATAGAAAAAAAATTTTTTTTTTTTTTTATGGAGTTATATCTATGACTTTGGAGTTTATATGAAGGTTGCTGGCTCAGATGGCCACTCTCCACGGGAATCAGGACCTGAAAGAGAAGTGAATGGTCTGCTCTCTACAGAAATGTGTGAGGGAGAGAATATCATCATCATGTATATATAGAACCACCAATTCACATTCAAGGAAACTCCGGTTGCCTAGTGGTTAAGAGCTATGGCTACTAATTAAAAGGTTGGCAATTCAAATCCACCAGGTGCTCCTCGGAAACTCTATGAGGCAGTTCTACTCTGTCTTGTAGGGTTGCTATGAGTCAGAATCGACTCAACAGCAAAGGTTTTTTTTTTTTTTTTTTTTTTTAATTAACGTTCAATACGTGAAAATGCGCTGAAGGCATTGGTGAAAAACAAGGCTCCAGGAAGTGACGGAATACCAGTTGAGGTATTTCGACTAATGGATACAGCGTGAGAAATGCTTGCTCCCTCCTTTATGCCAAGAAACTTGGAAGACAGCTACTTGGAAAACTGATGAGAAGAGATCCATATTTTTGCCCATTCCAAAGAAAGATGATCTAACTGACTGCAGAAATTATCAAACAATATCGTTAATATCACACATAAGTAAAATTTTGTGAAGATCATTCAAAAGCAGTTGCAGCAGTACATTGACAGGGAATTGCCAGAAATTCAAGCCAGATTCAGAAGAAGACATGAAATGAGGGATATCACCACTGATGTCAGATGGATCTTGGCTGAAAGCGGAGAATACTAGAAAGATATTTGCCTGTGTTCTATAGACTGCGCAAAGGCATTAGACTGTGTGGATCATAACAAATTATGAATAAGATTTCAAAGAATGGGAATTCCAGAACACTTAATGGTGCTCATGAGGAAATTGTACATAGACCAACAGGCAATCATTCGAACAGAAAGAGAGAGTGCTCCATAGTTTAAAAATCAGGAAAGGTGTGTGTCAGGGTTGTATCCTTTCACCATACTTACTCAATCTCTAAGCTGAGCAAATAATAATCCAAGAAACTGGACTACATGAAGAAGACCATGGTGTCAGGATTGGAAGAAGACTCATTAACAACTTGTGATATGCAGCTGACACGACCTTGCTTGCTGAAAGTGAAGAGGCCTTGAACACCTACTGATGAAGACCAAAGATTACAGCCTTGAGTATGGATTACACTTTAACATAAAGAAAATAAAAAATCATACAACTGGACAAATAAGCAACAACATGATAAACAGAAAATATTGAAGTTGTCAAGGATTTCCTTTTACTTGAATCCACAGTCAACGCCCATGGAAGCAGCAGTCAAGAAGTCCAATGACAGATCACTTTGGGGAAATCTGCCTTGAAAGACCTCTCTAAAGTGTTAAAAAACAAAGATGTCACTTTGAGGACTAAGGTGCACCTGACCGAAGCCATGGTGTTTTCAATCACCTCATATGCATGTGAAAGTTGGACAATTAATTAGGAAGACTGAAGAAGAATTGATGTCTTTGAATTATGGTGTTGGCAAAAAATATTGAATATACCATGGACTTCCAGAAGAATGAACAAATGTGTCTTGGAAGAAGGGCAGCCAGAATGCTCCTTAGAAGCAAGGATGCTGAGACTTCATCTCACGTACTTTGGACATGTTATCAGGAGGGACCAGTGCCTGGAGAGGGGCATCATGTTTGGTAAAGTAGAGGGTCAGCAAAAAAAAGACCCTCGATGAGATGGATTGACATAGTGGCTGCAACAATGAGCTCAAGCATAACAAGGATTGTGAGGATGGCGCAGGACCGGGCAGTGTTTTCTTCTGTTGTACATAGGTTTGATGAGTCAGAACTGACTTGATGGGACCTAACAAACAAAGAAACCCAAAACAGTAGCATGAAAATCAATCCATTAAGAAATATGAAAAGTTTTATAGACGTGTAATATGAAAACTGAAGAGTCTAATTCTTGAAATTTAAGGGTAGTTGATGAGAAATGAAAACAGAGCCTCTGGAAGGGTACAAATATATATTTACATATGTTGTTGTTTAGTGCTGTCGAGTCATTTTCGACTCATAGTGACCCCATGTGACAGAGTAGAATTGCCTTGTAGGGTTTTCTTGGCTGTAATCTTTATGTGAACAGATTGCTAGGTCTTTCTCTCATGGAGCCGCTGGGTGGGCTTGAACTCCCAGGCTTTCAGTTAGCAGCCAAGAGCTTAACTGTTTGCGCCACTAGGGATTCTTATATTTACACACACGCACACACACATATCCACATATAGCATGACTCAAAATGAGAAGAAACAGCTGCAAATATCCATTAATAATCAGAACATGGATTGTATGAAGTATGAATCTAGGACAATTGGAAATCATCAAAAATGAAATGGAATGCATGAACATCAATATTCTAGGCATTAGTGAGCTGAAATGGACTTGTATTGGCCATTCGAATTGGACAATAATATGGTCTATTATGCCAGAAATGACAAATTGAAGAGGAATGACATTGCAGTCACTATCAAAAAGAACATTTCAAGATCTATCCTGAAGTACAAAGTTGTCAGTGATAGGATAATATCCATATGCCTACAAGGAAGACCAGGCAATACGATTACTCAAATTTACACACCAACCTCTAAGGCCAAATATGAAGAAATTGAAGATTTTTACCAGCTCCTGCAGTCTGAAATTGATCAAACATGCAATCAGGATACATTGATAATTACAGGCGATTGGAACGTGAAAGTTGGAAACAAAGAAGAAGGATTGGTAGTTGGAAAACATGGCTTTGGTGATAGAAATGGCTGCAACAATAGGCTGAAGCATAACGATTGTGAGGATGTCACAGGACTGGGCAATGTTTCATTCTGCTGTACTTGGGGTCGCTATGAGTCAGAATGCACTTGACATGTACATGTATGTATATATATGGTAGAAATTTTACTTGAAAAATAAATTTAAAAAAACACTGAAGAGAAATCATGTAAAACCATATTTACAATTTGTGAGATACTTTTTATTGATTTTGATTTGTAAATAAGTAAATAAGAAAAAAGTCAATGGAAGAATGTTTTTACACTGAAGTAAAAACTTGAAAGCCCACCCTGATGTCTTTAAAGCCACCAAAAATGGCATATGGTTCTCTCTTGAATTCTGCATACTGTTTTTATGATGAGACATTTAAAGGCGAATGGAGGAAGGAATGTTTGAAAAAAGCATTAGGCCACTGGCAATGATAAGGATGAAAAAACGGTGGTCATTAGTTGACAGTTTACTATGTACCAAACATTACATGTGCCAGGCACCGTTTATATGGCTGTCTAATTCAATCCTCACAGCGATTCCTATTTTACAGATGAGAGAAGAGTACACTTGACAGAGAGGTGAAATGACTTACAAACTCACACGGCTGAGAAATGACAGTCTGAATGCCGAATGTCTCCCTTAGACTAACGCTGCTGTAACAATAAGCCCCGACAAAAATGATCAATTGTCCTAAGTTGTAAGGTGTGTAATTTTGGATTGTCTTCAGGCTGAACCACCCGTATTAAAAAAAAAAAAAAAAGAGAGAGAGAGAAAAAAATAAAGGATTGAGATATTTGAGCCTCATCCTCAAAAGAATAATCATAGAATGTTAGAATCTCAGAGCTCTAAGAGGATTTTAACTCTGTATTATTTTGCTGGTGAAGGAATTAAGACCTAAAGAAGTAAAGACAATTAATACAAACATAGAGATAGATAGGGCTAGAATTAAACAAAACAAAACTCATTGCCATTGAATAGATTGCAATTCATATTGACCTATGGGACAGAGTAGAACTACTTTGTAAGGTTTCCAAGGCTGTAAAGCTTTATAGAAGCAGACTACCACATCTTTCTCTTGTGGAGAGTCTGGTGGGTTCGAACTGCCAACCTTTCAGTTAGCAGCTGAGCGCCTACCACTGTGCCATTAGGGCTCCTAGGGCTAGAATACATGGTTATCACTCCAGTGTTCTTTCCTCTGTATCACATTGTCTCATCTAAGTCAGAACATTCACGAAATGCTTGTTTACGGGAAACTCTGGGCATTCTTTTTCCAGAGCTTAAAATAAGTTTCAAACATAAATTCAGAAATCTGAAAGCATTGGGATTCTTTCCTGGAGTTTTAAAGCTTGAGCTGATACACATGTGTATAATGGAAATGCAAACACTACAAAATTAAAAATCATTTATATTTAATTATTTTTGCAACAGTCCTTGTCCCTTCTGGATATCAATGCTTAACATGCAATAAAAAAAAATAAACAACAAATTGCTTCAGGATAAATACTGTTTTTGTTATTTCACAGATGAAGAAATCGAAGAAAATAAATGCTAAATCATTTAAATCCTTAGGCTTGCTACCTGTTACATTTTTTATATTTTAAAACTATAAAATTTTGATAATTTTGGACAATTTGAGAAATTTCTATTGTACAGTTAAAGCTCAAGAAAAAGTAGTGTTTTTGTGAAAGCATTAAAATTATTATAAAATTAGAATGTTAAGAGTAAATGGATTGAAATCAGATGAGAATACTGCAATTACTTTTTTAAAAAAATCATGGAAAAGTTTTAAAAATTAATTTTGCTTTTGGTATTTATTTCGATAAACATGTACTGTCTGCCTGCTTCCACATTGGTGAGAGTGGTACCTAGCTGCATGACCTGGTTCAATGGTGCTGAAGTTTCGCCACAATACAATGAGAAACCTGTTACAAAGGAGATGTGTAAAAGGCGTCAAAGGGAACTTAATTCGTAAAGCTGGAGGAAGAAAATAGTGAGTAAAATTTATCAGAAGAAGGTGACACCTGAGTTGGGACCTGGTGGGATAGGTTCAGGGAGCCCAGGGGAATAGATGAAAGTAACAAAATTTGGAGTCATAAGAAGCCAAGTTCAAATCCTGGTTATGGAACTTTGTTCACGTTACGCAAACTTTCTAGGCTTCAGTGTCTGTATCTGCGACGTGAAGCTAATAACAGCTACCCAGCATTGTTGTGATTATAGATAATGAACAAGAAATGCCTGCCGCATGAATTATTGTTGTTGATGTTAGGTGCCATCAAGTCAATTTCAACTCATAGCAACCCCATGTGACGGAATAAAACTGCCTTATAAGGTTTTTGTGGCTGTAATCATCCCCAATCTTTATAGAAGCAGATCACCAGGTCTTTCTTCTGCAAAGCCTCTGGGTACGTAGCACTTAATAAATCATAGCTATTACCTTTTAATGAAAGCCATGGCAGAAAGCTGATTCAAGTTCTAAGGAAGAAAGTATTTGTAAAATCATAAACGGTATAAAAATGAAAGGCCTATTGTTCTCACATTTGGGAAACTCACACTCACATGTTCCTAATTTCCTTTTTAATTTTATATGTTTACCCAGACCTCACCCTGTAACTCCAGACTTGAATATTCAGCTGCCCATTTTTTTTTGACACCTCCACCTGCAAATAATCCCATAGACATCTCACAGTGGCCCTTCTGCTTTACTTTTGCCTCTTTATAAGCTATGTTCACATAGAAGTCAGAATTACATTGTTTAAATGCCTTCATAAATTATTCCCTTTCTGGAATCCTTTTAGTGACTCCCCACAGCGCCAAGAATAAAATGCAGACTCCTTACCAAGGCTTTCAAAGTTTACCTTATCCACTCTTACTTTATTTCCTGATTCATTTCATGTCCACTTGCCTGACCCATTATGCCCAGCTACAAAAAATTTCTCAGTGTCTTGATCTTAATATACTCTTTCCCAGCTAAGAACCTTTAAGTATTCTGTTTCCTGCCCAGAGCGTTTGACTATTAGTTCTACATATAGCTGCCCCTTCTCTCCATTTGGTCTCAGGATCAACCTTTTCCTCAGAGAGTCTTTCTCTGAGCACCCTACCTAATCAGGCCTCTCCCTATTTTTCTCCTCTAATAATTCCCTGCCATTGTATGTGTATTTATTTGCTTGCTTGCTATTTCTGTCATTCCTACTAGATCAATTACACCATAATGAAGGGCCCATATCTGTCTTTTTCAGAACTGCTTACTTGTTCTGAGAACCTCTTGATTAAATTCCTCTTTGTAGGTATGAAGCCCCACAAAACATAAAATTAATTATTTTTCTCTTTGATAGGACATGGGATTAGACAATTATTATTATTTTTTTATCCTTAGATAGTCAAACTAAGATCTATATAGTCACTTCACAAAAATAAGCACATTTCAACAAGCGGAAAACTTAATGCTTAGTTGCAATTTTAATATTACTGAAGGCTAGAGAAGGATCTGAGCATTGAATATATTTGAAAGAAGAAATGGTGTTTTGATCATGTCTCATCATGACCAATTCTGTACCTAAAAATAATAAAAGGGGGTCATGAAAAGTGTGATTCCTTTGAAACAATCACACTAGATAATTACAATAGAATCCTGTTTACTATTATAAATAAATAAATAGTAGAAAAGCATCTAACTAGTCATACGTATTTTGTTATTTTAAAAGAGTCAAAATTAGACCTACTATTAAGTTATACTGAGTACAGGTTGTGGCACAAAGCACTCCTTCAGCATACACTAGTTAAATAAATTAATAAATGAATAAAAATGAGAAGTGGCTGAGTATGAAGCCAGAAAGAAAAGTAGCTGTCAGAAAGAAAGGTCTTGTATTCCACAATAGTAGTGAACTTTAAATACATTCTCTAAATGACTAAGAGTTAGCCATAAATGTTAAGCAAGAAAATGACACCATTGTATGTGTGATACATAAATACAGGGCTCGGAGCATTGTAATAGATACAGCAAAAAGGCTAAAATTAGTAAGTGGAGTTTTTTCCCCCAAGGTATTTTATAGCATTTCAAAATTATTACCATTTGCCATAAAAGAGATCATCAAAGCCTGATCTAAAATATTTCAGTAGTGATGGAAAGGAGAATGCAGTATGAGAAGTAGCTCTGTGTTAGAGTTTGTAGATGGCATATGACAGGAGAAGTCTACAAATTCTGGTTTTAAGAATAGGGCGGCTGCAGGGTGGGGCCAGGATGGCAGAGTAATCACACGTCTCCAGTGATCCCTCTTACAACAAAGACCTCCCAAAAAAGTGAAGTGGTTATATATATGACAAGTTAGGAGCCCTGAACATCAAAGGCAAAGTTAGGAAATCAGACTAAGTGGCAGGGAGAGAGAGACAGTTCAGAAGTGGTGTGGAGTGGCTGGACCTAACTTGGCTGGAACTGGAGCCCCTCTGGTACAATCCCCTGGCACTACTGTGGTGGGGCTGGAGGTGTTGCTCAGGGAGAGACAGTGAGCCACACAGTCTACTCACACCTCCAAAATCAGAGAAGAACAGCATTCTCGGCAAAAGGTAAGTACATGTGTCTAATTTACCTTGCTCTAGCCCCCAAGCCAGCTTCAGTGGCTGTCGGTTTCCCTGGGCCTGAGATATGTCCTGCTGTGTACCTGAGCCATTCTTCTGGCCTTGGAGAAGGAATAAATTAACACGTGGGGGAAAAGATAATATGCTGGCTCCCCTAAGGTAGGAACTCAGGGCAGAAGCAGCTCCTGTCCAGGCACAAATTGTCCACACATTTTGAATGTCTTTCACCCCTGCCTGGACCTGTGTGGACCCAATTTAAAAGCTTAGGTCCTTGTTGGCAGATAGCAATGATGTATGTTCCTGAGACCTAATTTCAACTGTTTCAGCTGTGTGGTGAAGAGGTGGATTTTTGAGGTTTCACACAACTCTGCCAATTAAACAGGGTCCTCACCTAACCACATCAGGGCCTGAGGACTGGTGGCTCCACCCACACCATCTAGCCACCCATGGCAGGTGTACAAGAATAAGTGGTGCCTCCCAATCCTTACAACCAAAAGCATTGGGTGCCCATGGCCCCATTGCAGAACCTACCCACCTATGGACTCTAGGGAACAGGGACACACTTTCCTCACAGACACTCGGGGGACAGTCGTCAGCCCCTGCCTTGCTCAGAGCATGGCCCCCTGCTGCAACCAGATACCTGTGCCTACACCAATCACCCCCGCCCTTCTAAAACTGAAGGATGGAGCCTGCATCACACACTTGGTGACCGACTACCTGGACACCTGAGCTGAATCCATACAAGAAAAGTGAATGGATTCCTAGGCTCATAAACCAGGTAACAGCTCTAGCCATCTGGTGACAGGACATTAGAGCTTCAAAGGTGCAAATAATCAAGCTAGCTCTCTCAAGAAGCCTATTTGGACATATCAACAGAAAACAAAGCAAGAAGCTAGGATACAGTAAGCAAACATAAATTAATCAATAACCTACAGATGGCTTGGAGACAACAGTCAATACCAAATCACATAAAGAAGCAGATCGTGATTGCTTCAATAAGTTCTCAGAACAAAGAATCAAGGAATCTTACAGGTGAAGAGGTATTCCTGGAATTACCAGAGCAGAATACAAAGATTAATTTATGGAACTCTTCAAGATATCAGGAAGGAGATCAGGCAAAATGCAGAACAAGCCAAGGAGCACACAGATAAAACAACTGAAGAAATTAAGAAGGTTATTTAAGAGCATAATGACAAATTTAATAGGATGCAAGAATCCATAAAGAGACAGCAATCAGAAATTCAGAAGATTAACAATAAAATTTCAGAATTAGACAACTCAATAGAAAATCAGAAGAGCAGAATTGAGGGACTGGAAGTCAGAACTAGTGAGATTAAAGATAAAACACTTGGAACCAATATATTCGAAGAAAAATCAGATGAAAGAATTTTTAAAAATTAAGAAATCCTAAGAATGATGTGGGACTCTATCAAGAGAAATAATCTACAAGTGATTGGAGTACCAGAACAAGGAAGGATAACAGAAAATACAGAGAGAATTTGTTGAAGATTTGTTGGCAGAAAACTCCCCTGATATAGTGGAAGATGAGAAGATATCTATCCAAGATGCTCATCGAACCCCACATAAGGTTGATCCCAAAAGAAAGTCACCAAGACATATTATAATCAAACTTGCCAAAACCAAAGATAAAGAGAAAATTTTAAGACTGGCTAGGGATAAAAAAAAAAAAAAAGGCACCTACAAAGAGGAGTCAATAAGAATAAGCTTGGACTACTCAGCAGAAACCATGCAGGCAGGAAGATAATAGGATGACATGTATAAAGAATTGAAGGAAAAAAAATGCCAGCGAGGAATCATACACCCAAAACTGTCTCTCAAATATGAAAGCAAAATTAGGACATTTCCAGATAAACAGAAGTTTAGGGAATTTACAAAAACCAAACCAAAACTACAAGAAATACTAAAGGGAGTTCTCTGGTTAGGAAATTAATAACATCGGGTATCAATGCAAAACTAGAACACAGGACAGGGCAACCAGATATCAGCCCAGATAAGGAAAGCACAAAAACAAATCAAGATAAAAAAAAATGAAAACAGTGGAACAGTGATGTCATAATGTAAAAGATGACAACATTAAATCAATAAAGAGGGACTAAAAAATGTAGTCATATATCTTTCATATGGAGAGGAAACCAAAGAGATATAAAGAAATAAAAGTTTGGTTTAAACTTAGAAAAATAGGGGTAAATATTAAGGTAACCACAAAGGAGACTAACAATCCTGTACATCAAAACAAAAAGCAAGAAAAGGATAAAGTCTCAGCAAAAACAAAATCAACAACAATGTAAAAGAGGAAAAGACAATATATAAAGAAAAACTACTCAGCACGAGAAATTAAGTGGAAAAAAAAAAAACTATCAACAACACACCAAAAAAGGCATTAAAATGACAGCATTTGAGATGGGTGCTATCACAACAGATCCAACTGAAATTAAAAGAATCATATCCGATTACTATGAAAAATTGTACTCTAACAAATTCATACCTATCCATAATTACACTGAATGTAAATGGAATAAATGCACCAAAAAAGAGACGGAGAGTGACAGAATGGATTAAAAAAAACATGATCCATCTATATGCTGTCTACAAGACAAAAACATTAGGTTTAAAAATACAAAAACCTAAAACTCAAAGGACAGAAAAAAAAAATCAAACAACAATCAAAAAAGAGCAGGAGCAGCAATATTAATTTCTGACAAAATAAACTTTAAATTAAAATCCACCACAAAGGTTAAGGAAGGACACTATATAATTAAAGGGATAATATACTAAGAGGATGTAACCATATTAGATATGTACTCAATGACAGGGCTTCAAGATACATAAAACAAACTCTAACAGCATTCAAAAGCAAAATAGTTCCACAATAATAGTAGGAGACCTCAACATACCACTTTCAGTGAAGGACAGAACATCTAGAAAGAAGCTCGATAAAAACACAGAAGATCTAAATGCCACAATCAACCAACTTGACCTCATAGACATATAAAGAACCCTGAACCCAACAGAAGCCAACTGTACTTTCTTTTCCAACACACATGGCACATTCTCTAAAATAGACACATATTAGATAATAAAGCAAGCTTTAACAGAATCCAAAACATTGAAATGGTACAAAGCATCTTCTTTGACCATAAAGCCATAAAAGTATAAATCAAAACAGAAAAAGCAGGGGAAAGAAATCAGACACTTGGAAACTGAACAGCACCTTGCTCAAAAATAACTGAGTTATACAAGAGATTGAGGATGGAATAAAGAAATTCATAGAATCCAATGAGAATGAAAACGCTTCCTATCAGAACCTTTGGGACACAGCTAAAGCAGTACTCAGAGGTCGATTTATAGCAATAAGTGCACACATCCAAAAGAAGAAAGGCCAAAATCAAAGAATTATACGCACAACTTGAAGAAATAGAGAGCAACAAAAGAAACCTTCAGGCACCAAAAGAAAGCAAATAATAAAAATTAGAGCAGAGTTAAATGAAATAGGGAACAGGAAAACAATTGAAAGAGTTAATAACACCAAAAGCTCGTTCTTTGGTAACATTAATAAAATTGATAAACCATTGGCCAAACTGACAAAAGAAAAACAGGAGAGGAAGCAAATAATCCAAATTAGAAATGAGATGGGTGATATCACAACAGATCCAACTGAAATTAAAAGAATCATATCAGATTACTATGAAAAATTGTGCTCTAACAAATTCAAAAACCTATAAGAGATAAACAAATTTCTAGAAACACACTACCTCCCTAAACTAACACAAACAGAGGAAGATCAACTAAGTAAACCCAGAACAAAAGAAGAGATTGAAAAGGTAATTAAAAAGCTCCCAAGAAAAAAAAGCCCTGACCCTGGTGACTTCACTGGAGAGTTCTACCAAACTTTCAGAGAAGAGTTAACACCACTATTACTAAAGGTATTTCAGAGCATAGAAAAGGATGGAATACTCCCGAACTCATTCTATGAAGCCAGCACATTTCTGATACCAAAACCAGGTAAAAATGTCACAAAAAAATTAAATTACAGACCTATATCCCTCATGAACTTAGATGCAAAAATCCTCAACAAAATTCTAGTCAATAGAATTCAACAACTTATCAAAAAGATAATTCAACATGACCAAGCGAGATGCATACCAGGTATGCAGGGATGGTTCAACATTACAAAAACAATTAAAGTAATCCATCATATAAATAAAACAAAAGACAAGAACCACATGATCTTATCAGTTGATGTGAAGAAGGCATTTGACAAAGTTCAACACCCATTCGTGATAAAAACTCTCAGCAAAATAGGAATAGAAGGGAAATTCCTTAACATAATAAAGACGATTTATAAAAAGCCAACAGCCAACATTGTCCTAAATGGAAAGAGCATGAAAGCATTTGCCTTGAGAACAGGAGCCAGACAAGGATGCCCTTTATCACCACTTTTATTCAACATTGTGCTGGAGGTCCTAGCCAGAGAAATTTGGCTAAAGAAATAGGAGTATCCAAATTGGTAAGGAAGAAGTAAAAGTATCTCTATTTGCAGATGACATGATCACAGAAAACCCTAGAGAATCCTCAAGAAAACTGCTGAAACTAATAAAGAGTTCAGCAGAGTATCAGGATACAAGATAAACATACAAAAATCAGTTGGATTCCTCTATACCAACAAAGAAAACATCGAAGAGGAAATTATCAAATTAATACCATTTACTATAGTCCCTAAGAAGATAAAATACTTAGGAATAAATCTAACCAGAGATTTAAAAGACCTATACAAAGGAAACTACAAAATACTACTGCAAGAAACCAAAAGAGACTTACATAAGTGGAAAATCATACCTTGCTCATGGGTAGGAAGACTCAACATTGTAAAAATATCTATTACACCCGAAGTGATCTATAGATACAATGCAATTTTGTTGCAAATTCCAATGACATTTTTTAATGAGATGGAGAAACAAATCACCAACTTCATACGGAAGGGAAGAAGGCCCCAGATAAGTAAAGCACTACAGAAAAAGAACAAAGTGGGAGGTCTCATATTATTTTTTGATTTTAGAAACCATTATACCACAACAGTAGTCAAAACAGCCTGGTACTGTTACAACACCAGATACATAGACCAATGGAACAGAATTGAGAATCCAGACATAAATCCATACACATATGAGCAGCTGATATTTGACAAAGGACCAAAGTCTGTTAAATGCAGAAAAGACAGTCTTTTTAACAAATGGTGCTGACATTATTGGATATCCATCTGCAAAAAAAAAAAAGACAAGACCCATACCTCACACTACACACAAAAACTAATTCAAAATGGATCAAAGACCTAAATATAAAACCTAAAAAGATAAAGATCATGGAAGAAAAAAATAGTGACAACACTAGAAGCCCTCATATATGCCATAAACAGTATACAAATCGTCACTGCCAATGCACAAATACCAGAAAAGAAACTAGATAACTTGGAGCTCCTAAAAATCAAACACTTATGCTCATCCAAAGACTTCACTGAAAGAGTGAAAGATCACCTACAGACTGGGAAAAAATTTTTAGCTACAACAATTCCGATCAGCATCTGATCTCTAAAATCTACATGATTCTACAAAAACTCAACAAAAAGACAAATAACCCAATTAAAAAAATGGTCAAAGGATATGAACAGACACTTCACCAGAGAAGACATTCAGGCAGGTAACAGATACATGAGGAAATGCTCACGATCATTAGCATTAGGTATCATCTCACTCCAACAAGGCTGACATTAATGCAAAAAAAAAAAATAATAAATGTTGGAGAGGATGTGGAGAAACTGGAACACTTACACATTGCTGGTGGGAATATAAAATCGTACAACTACTTTGGAAATGGATTTTGCCTTTCCTTAAAAAGCTACAAATAGAACTACCATCTGATCCAGCAATCCCACTCCTTGGAATATATCGTAGAGAAGTAAGAACCTTCACACAAACAGATATATGCACACCCATGTTCATTGCAGCACTGTTTACAATAGCAAATAGATGGAAGCAACCAAGGTGCCCATCAATGGATGAATGGGTAAATAAATTATGGTATGTTCACACAAACAGTAAAGAACAATGAAGAATTTGTGAAACATCTCATAACATGGAGGAATCTGGAAGACATTATGCTGATTGAAGTTAGTCCAAAAGGACAGATATTGTTTGAGGCCACAATTATAAGAACTCAAGAAATAGTTTAAACAGAGACGAAAATATTCTTTGTTGGTTATGAGTGTGGGGAGGGAGGGAGGGAGAGGGGTATTCACTAATCAGACAGTAGAGAAGAACTATTTTAGGTAGAGACAAAGACAACACACAATACAGGAGCAGTCAGTACAAATGGACTAAGCCAAAAGCAAAGAAGTTTCCTGATTACAACAGAACACTTCAGGGCGGGGGTCTTAGGACCATGGTTTCAGGGGACATCCATGTCAATTTGCATAACAAAATGTATTAAGAAAACATTCTGCATCCCACTTTGGTGAATGGTGCCTGGGGTCTTAAACGCTACCAAGTGGCCGTCTAAGATGCATCAATTGGTCTCAACCCACCTGGAGCAAAGGAGAATGACGAACACCAAAGACACAAGGTAATTATAAGCCCAGGAGATAGAAAGGGCCACATAAACCAGAGACTCCATCGGCCTGAGACCAGAAGTACCAGACGGTGCCTGGCTACAACTGATGACTGCCCTGACAGGGAACGCAACGGAGAATCCCTGAGGGAGCAGGATAGTGGGATGCAGACCTCAAATTCTTATAAAAAGACCAGACTTAATGGTCTGAGTGAGGCAGAAGAACCCAGAGGTCATGGTCCCCAAACTTTCTGTTATCCCAAGACTGGAACCATTCCCAAAGTCAAATCTTCAGACAGGGATCGGACTGGACTATAAGACAGAAAATGATACTGGTGAAGAGTGAATTTCTTGGCTCAAGTAGACGCATAAGACTATTTGAGCAACTCCTGTCTGGAGGCAAGATGAGAAGGAAGAGGGGGACAGGAGCTGGCTGAATGGACACAGAGAATACAGGGTGGAGAGGAGGAGAGTAGTGTCTCATTGGGGGAGAGCAAGTAGGAGTACATAGCAAGGTGTATATAAATTTTTGTATGAGAAACTGGCTTGATTTGTAAGCTTTCGCTTAAGGCACAATTTAAAAAAAAAAAAAAGAATAGGATGGCTGGTGATACTTTTAACCAAATCTGAGGTTAACGTGGGTGGGACGGAGATAGGTGTATTTTGCAGTATCTAGTATTTGAAGTGCTTATAGGACATCTGGAAACCCTGGTGGCATAGTGGTTCAGTGCTACAGCTGCTAACCAAAAGGATGGCAGTTTGAATCCACCAGGCATTCTTTGGAAACCCTATGGGGTAGTTCTACTCTATCCTATAGGGTCAGTGTGAGTTGGAATCAACTCAACTGCATTTGCTTTGGGTTTTTTTTTTTTTTTTAAATAGGGCACCCACATGTACATATCTAGGAGGCCGTTGGAAATATTGATGTGGGTGTTGGAGCTGGGTTAGAGAAATATTCTAAGACATCATCACATGTAAGAAGTAGGTAAATTCATGATCAAATTCATTGATTTCTCCATTTGTTTAACAAATCTTTACTGAACACCTCTTATGTGTCAGGAACTGTTCTAGGATATTGGAATAAGCATCCAAGAACTAAACAGATGACGATTACTAATCTTTTTTAGCTTATCTTTTTTTGAGGGGGCACAAACATTATGCAAAAATATGGAAAAATCTGGCAGTGCCTTGCCCACAGCCCCTTGGTACTGACAAGTCCCATAACTGTCCGCACAACTTCCAACTGCCAGCACCTCTTCGGATTGTCTTATGCTCTTCCAGGAGCATCCCTCACATAATGCAATATATGAGCTGGTAAAGAAGCACCCCAGCTTCCTTGGACCACTTATGTGCATGTTTAATACTGTCTTTCAGAGTCTCCGGTAGAATTAACACGGTGGTACTTTGCTTGATAATGTATCTTTTATTGGCTTCGCACCCTTCCCTGTCTTCCTTCCTTAGTCTACTTCACACACACACACACACACACACACACACAAACTTACCGTAGAATCTTTGTCTCAGGTTCTGCTTCTATGAAATTAATAAAAATATTAAATAATTAAACAGTACAGAATTTTAGAAGGGTGATAAATGCTAAGAGGAAAAAAATGTAGAGGAGCAAAGAGGTCTGTTCTGGAAGAGAGAGGGAGAGTGAGAGTAGCAGAAGATGAGTTCAGAGAACATAACTCTGGGAGGAGCAGACCAACAGGCCGTGGCTTAATTCAGGTACTGCACCAGCCCTGAATGTGTGGCTCCACTGAGCTGTTTCTATTAACCAAGTATGACACAACGTCCTTTCTCAAGCACAACGATGTGCTAATTAAAACATAAAAAAAAGCTTGACCTGTAAATTTGAGCTGATATTATGGTAAAGTTATTTAAAAGACTGGTGTCAGGTATTTGGACAGGAGCACAATTTCAGTTCTTGCCATTTTCCGTAGATAAGTAAACTGCTGGCCATACCTGGGTGGCGCAGCAGTTAAGAGCTTGGCGACTAACCAAAAGATCAGCAGTTCAAATCCACCAGCCACTCCCTGGAAACCCTATGAGGCAGTTTTGCTCTGCCCTATAGGGTCACTATGAGTCGGAATCAACTAGATGGCAACCAGTTTGGTTTTTGATTTTTGGGCTCGGTGCAAAACCTGCCATACCCTGGGTTATGCCTCTGCAGAACCATAGGCCACTTCAAGAATTTTGCCTTATACTAAGATAGAAACAGGGTCCGTTAGAGGGATTTGAACAGAAGCTTGCCATGATCTGACTTATATTTTAAAAGTTTTATTCAGTTTTGTTAAAGATAGCAAGAGGTAAGGGTTAAAGTAAAGGGATGGTTAGAAACAGCATAGTAACCCAAGCAAGGGAAGGTATGACTTGCACCAATGTGGCAGCAGTTGATGAGTGAGTAGTGGCCAGATCCTGAATATTTGAAGATTGAGCCAACAGGCTTTGCTGGGATGCAAGAAAAAGAGAGGAATTGCAGATGACTACATGGATTTTGACCTGAGATACTGGAAGATAGAGTTGACATAAACTAAGATGGAGATATTTTGTGGGAGTAGAACAACAGTTCACTTCGGGCTATACTGAGTTTGTGATGTCTGTTAGACATTAATGTGGTGATATCTGGTAGGCAATTGGATATGTGAGTCTGGGGTTTGAGAGATGGCTGGGCTGACGATATAATGTCTTGAGATTGGTGTGAGAAAACCAAAGAATTGAGTGAAGACACAGAAGAGAAGACCCAAGAGCAGAGTCTTGATCTTTACAATGTTTAAGGATCAGAAGAAAGAGGTAGAACTAGCAAAAAAGACTAAGAAGAATGACTGTTGTGTTAGAAGAAAATCAATAGTTTTTAATGCCCAAGGGAAGAAAGTATGCCAAGGAGGAGGAAGTGACCAACTGTGAAAAATACCGCTAATGGGTCAAGTCAGATGAGAGTAGATATTTATCATTGGATTTAGCAATTGACCTTGGCAGGGACACATTTTGTTGAGTGAAAAGGGAAAAATCCTCTCTGTAGTAAGTCTGGAAACACTGGTGGTGAAGAGGTTAAGTGCTACAGCTGCTAACCAAAAGGTCAGCAGCTCTAATCCACCAGGTGCTCCTTGGAAACTGTATGGGGCAGTTCTATTCTGTCCTATAGGGCCACTATGAGTTGGAATCGACTCGACGACAACAACAACAGCAAAAGAACTTACCAACTTTTTGGTTAGCAGCTGAGTGCTTTAACCACTGTGCCACCAGGGCTCCTTAAGAGAAACTGAAAGGACAGGAATTAGATGTAGAAAATAGAAACTGCTCTGAAAAATTTTACTGAAGAGGGTTTCATGAAAAGGCGGCCATAGATAGCTTGGAAGAGGGGTCAAGAGAAGAATATTTTTCTTTTAACATATGAGGTAAGACCTCTTTGTAGGTTGAGGGGAATGAACCAGTAGGGGTCAAAATATTGGTGTTTTAGAAATAGGAGGGCAAAAATGCTAGAATGATGTTCTTGATGAGGCAATGAGAATGGGATCTAGTGTAAATGTGGTGGAACTGACTTTAAGTAGGAACATGAATACTTCCCTTTAACATGGGGCACTGGTAGTTCAGCGGTAGAATTCTTGCCTTCCATGTAGGAGAGTATGGCTTGACTCCTGGCCAATGTACCTCATGCAAGCCATAAATCTCATACATGGCACAGAGGAGGCTTGCATGTTGCTATGATGCTGAACAGGTTCCAGGAGAACCTCCAGACTAAGAAGGACTAGGAAGAAAGAAAGGACTGGTGATCTACTTTCAAAAACCAGCCAAAGAAAATCCTATGGATCATAATTGTCCAATTGATAACCCATCATGGGTATGGTGCAGGACTGAGTGGTGTTTTTTTTTCTTGGTCATTGTTGTTCCATCTTTCTTGGGGTTGCCATGAGTCAGGGGCTGACTTGACACCACTAACACAACAATAATGTAAAATATTTACAAATAAAGTATGTTATATATAAACATATATATTTAGAGAACCATTTCAAATATTGTTAAAGATGTTTGTCTTGTTGGCAGGCAGGTTTTTTTCAAGATGTGTTGTGCAGAGTGGGAAAGCAATCTGGAACACTCATCAATTGTTAAATGAGATTTCATGGAGAAAGAAAGTTACGTGAAATAAACTATCCAAGGACAGAAACCAGAGGACACTAAAATTAAAGAATACACATAAAAAAGGGAGATAATGATAGGGAGTAATTCTAAAGACAAAATAATCAAATAGTGTTACTGTAGGTAAGGTGAGAGAGAATAAAATTCTTCATGTGATTGCTCATTTCTTACTTATAGGACAATTTTACTTTCTGCCATTTTCTATCACTCTTCTTCAAATTTTTGCTTTGAAAGAGAGTGTCACCACCCTTGTGGTGTAGTAGTCAAGTGCTATGGCAGTTTGAATCCATCAGGCGCTCCTTGGAAACTCTATGGGGCAGTTCCATTCTGTCCTATAGGGTCGCTACGAGTTGGAATCCACTCAAAGGAAACCAGTTTGTGTGTGGGTGTGTGTGTTTTAAGTATGACTTCAGGCAGCTGATGTTAACTTCTTTACAGGTTATAACAGAGGACTAATGCTGCTTGGCCCTTCAAGGGGCTATTTAAAGGGCTAGGATCCTTTAGTACTAATGCTAAAAATTTTTTGCCTCTCTACAGAGAAAAGTTCTAGCTTTTCTCCTAGTAGCTGCTTCAAAATGCTCTGTATTCTCTCCAACCCTCAGCTTCAACCAGAAGGAAAGCAGATGTGTCTCATCTCTCCTTACCACAAGTAGAAAGAAGAGCCAAGAAAACCCACAGGCCCAATCCTTTGACATTTCCAAATATTTCTTGTAGATGAAAGGAATGAGCTTAACTCTACCCCACACCCTGCATTTTAATCACAGCATAAACACCAGGTAATGGTATTTAGTACCCAACCAAAAAACCAAACCCACTGCCGTTGAGTTGATTCCGACTCATAGCGACCCTATAGGACAGAGTAGAAGATGGCAATTAATGATTGGGTGTGTAGTTTTCACAAATTCTATAGAAATAAGCTTCAAATTAAATTTGGTTAACATCTAACATTTTGATTGTTTTTTTAAGCTGAAAATATGCAATGGAATAAATATCCTGATATAAAAGCTTGATTTGTATATAGGCATTTATTAGCTGTGTTTATTATTTAATTCAAAAGTAAGAATTTAACAAATGTATTTAAATGTAATCAGCTTGGGTTTGATTATTGTTCATTTATTCAGTCCTTTTATGCCTTTTTGAAATGACAATGCTCCCAAGGAAATTACTTATGATCATACATTTTGTTTAGTGAAATGTGATTAAGTAAATAAAAATGAAAATGATGGCACTATGCTCCTTATACAGATAAAGTTAGAGCTGGTTTGTGTAAATGATATGCTCTATTTGGAAGCTCATTTATCTGTATAGATTTCCCAGCAGTAATGGAACTCTGTGTACCTTCCATGATCTAATTAATCCTTCCAGTTTTTGTAGAGTTTTCAACTAGAATTCCCAAAAGTTCTGTAACTTGTTCTAGAACAACAAACTGAAGAGAAATTGGTATGTAAATATCATGGAGAGATTCTTTATCATTTCCAATTTCTATTGAGGGCAGAATTGACTAAGAAGGCATCAAAAGTATCTTGAAATATTTAAAGATGGCACGGTTTGTGAACGCAAAACCAAAACAAAACCCATTGCCATCGAGTTGATTCCAACTCACAACAACCCTCTAGGAGAGAGTAGAACCACCCCATAGGGTTTCCAAGGAGTGGTTGGTGGATTCAAACTGCCAACATCTTGGTTAGCAGCTGAGCACTTAACCACCACACCACCAGGGTTCCTTGTGCAAGGTGACACCTAAAATTACCTTCAAATTAAACTAATTTCATTTTGAACTGTAATGAACATTTCATTTAAATTTATTTAAAAGCATGTATTTCTGGTTAAAAAAAGTAAAATGGACTTTTTTATTTCAATGAGGAATGGGACTTCATGGACTAGTTTCCAGAATTTTTATTTTAATCGAACTGAAAGAGTATCTGTAATTTGCTATCTTATCTACATTCCTAGAATTTGTACCTATCACAATGCCACAGAAAAAAATATGTTTTCACTTCTGTAACTACATAAACAGAGTTCTTTGAAGAATGACCTGTGATCTCAAACTTGACTTCATGAAATTCTCCATTTTAGTTCTGAGACAACACTAATATCTGCTTTTTATAGAGAAAAGTGTCTGACTTGATTTTGATGATGGGCATTTAGGTTGTTTCCACTATCTCTTGGAGATCAATTTGCCTTTCTCCTCTCATTTTCTGAGCATAAGGTTCAATTGAGAACTGCCAATCAGGTACTCCTCTGTCCAACTGAGACCAACTTAACAAAGGCAGAAGAAAAGTTATTAGGAATAGCTTGCTTTTAGTAAACTTACATTCACTCCTAGTGACCAATGGATTCTTTATGAGGTCTTTAGATCATCTGTTGAAGAATCTATTACAATATTTTTTGGGGAGAGTCACCATTAGGTCTCCACTTTTTACATCATTTATGAAACTGTATCACATTGGTCTTTCTTTGGTTTCCTAACATCATTTCCATCTTCTGTGACATTTTTTAAGATTGATGACAATAATTTTGTAAGTTCCTTCTGTAAGTTTTTCTCACACATGTCAGGATATACTTTTCCGTATACAGAATCTTCCTTTGCTGCACCACTCACCTACTTCAACCTGGTTCCCTGGCTCCATCAGTGTTGCCTGCATGGAGGACCCATGATTACACGATCCATTTGTTCACTATGATAACTAGCAGTTATGTTGGCTTTAAAATGCTATCAGTTAGCACCTCATCCTTCAAACAACAATTTGTTATCAAAAATGAGCTACTGATTTGTAGTTACAGACACTTTAAGAAGTGACTGATGAAAATTCACTGAGTGTACTAAAGGTCATTTTCTTACCTTCGTTATTTATTCAGACAACTTGAAGTAAAATCTATAAAAAAAAAAAATCTATAAGTCCCATTTATTCCAACTTTGTTCTTTCCTTTCAGGTTTGCTGTAATGTGTCCTTAGTGGGATTAATGTGGCTACTACCATTTGTGTAGTTTGTACATTTCACGTGACATTTTAATACCATATATAATTAAAATATGATTTTTTTAACAATTTGTTTTTTTGGGGGGGAAATATACACAGCAAAGGATCCACCATCAACAAATTCTGCAATTCAGTGAAATTGTTTATGTTTTTCAAGTTGTGCAATGATTCTCACTATCTTTTCCAAAGTACTTCATCACTATTAACATTAAATCACCACCCACTAAGCTTCTCTTCTAACCTTTCAATATGCTGTTGTCAGTTTGATCCCACATAGATAATTCTTTGAAAGGACACAATGCTCATGCAGGCATACTTTACTAATTAAGCTATTGTTTGGGTCAAAGCAGACTTTAGGGGATAGTTTTGGCTTCATGTTTAAGGTTAAAAGATTACCTCTGGGCAATAGTTTTGAGTGTTCATCCAGCCTCAATGGCTTCAGAAGATCTGGATTCTATACAGAATATGAGACTCTGTTCTGTTTTTTCCCTTTTTGATAAAGATTCTTCTAGAGGATATTACTTAGATCAAAATGTTCAGTAATGGTAGGCAGGCACGATCCAGTTCCTCTGGTCTCGTGGCACAGGAGGCAGATGTTCATGGAGACATTTCCTCCTCCACTCCCCAACTCTCCTTTCTCTGCTATTCCAGGTAAATGGAGACCTATTGTTGTAGCTTGGGTGGCCACTTGCAAGCTTTTAAGACCCCAGGCACTACACAATGAACTATGGAGGTAGAAGAAAACACTGGAAAACAGTATTAGGCCAATTGACTAAGATGCCCCATGAAGCTATGACCCTAGGCTTCCAAACTGAGAGAACAAATCCTATGAGGTGTTTGGTTGTACATAAGCAACATAAGTAACACAACATTCGCCAATTTGACATTTTTCAGGTGTATAGTTTTGTGATACCAATTACATTAGTTGATGATTTTGCAACAATTACCCTTAATCTGTGCCAAGCTTCTCATCACCACAAACAGAAACTCACTGCTTCCCATACATTGGCAATTTAATCTCCCTGGTATCACTGATATCCCTGGTATTTTATGACTACTTTTTTAAATAAAAGGGAAATTAACCTGGCTCTCATTACCTTTCAATGTGAATATTAGAATGAAAACATGATAATTTACTAAATGTTTACAATCTAGAGTTTTATGAGTAGATATAAAGCCATTGCAGCCACAAAACAAGAAACATAATGATTATTTCCCAAGAATTTGGAAATAATTACCCCTTGTCTCTTAATTAATGAGGGTGCAGGAGAGCTTCAGACAATTATGTGACTTAACTCACAGCACTATGGTAGTGCTTTCAAGATGCCAAGAATAAATCATGATTTTTGGCTATAAAATACAAACAGTGGATCAAAGTTTTAAGTGTTTACATGCTGTCTTGTACATAAGTAGAATTTATGTGAAAAATCTAAAAGAGGAGATAAACTTCTGAATTTCTTATTCATACCAGTTTCAGCTACCATCTATCCTGACTCATGCCCAGCCCGTGTGTGTCAGAGTAGAAATGTACTTCACAGGGTTTTCAATCGTTGATTTTTCAGAAGTAGATCACCAGGCCTTTCTTCCAAGGCACCTCTGGGTGGACTTGAATCTCCGACCTTTTGGTTAATAACCAAGCACGTTACTCAGTTACCCGTTTGTATCACCAGAGACTCCTCTTATTCATACACACATTTATTTATCTGTTCAATATTAAAGAAAATGGTTTGATGACTTCAGGTTTACCAAAAAAAAAAAAAAAAAAAGGAAAGAAACTCACTGCCATGGAGTCAATTCTAACTCATAACAACTGTATAGGACATAGTGGAACTGACCCCATAGGGTTTTCTAGGCTGTAAATCTTTACAGAAGCAGACTGCCCATATTTCTCCCTCAGAGCTACTGATGGGTTTAAACTGCTGACCTTTCCATTAGTAGTTGAGTGTTTTAACCACTGCACCACTAGGGCTCCTTATTCCGGGTTTAGAAGGCAGCAATTTATCCACCTTTGAATTAAGGGCAGCTTTTTGCCTTGACACAGGGCCCAGGTGGCACAGTGGTTAAGAGTTTCACTGCTAACCAAAATGTTGGCAGTTCAAATCCCTCAGCTACTCCTTGGAAACCCTATGGGGCAGTTCTACTCTGTCCTATAGGGTCGCTGTGAGTTGGAACCAACTCGACAGCAAGGGGTTTGGTTTTTTTGTTTTGTCTTACCATTCCACATTTCTAGGAAGCTTGTTAAAGTCTTATTTTCTCCAGCATAGACGATACTTATAAATAAGAAGGAATTAAAATAGTAAAAAATTTTCAGATTTTATTAAATAAACAACTGCTTGAAAAAATTCCACAACTATAAATACTGAATAAGCAGATTACATTTGAAATTAGCATAAAATAAAATGAAATGGTTATTTATTCTGATTATATTAATTTGTGAGGTGAAAAAAATCTAGTACCACCCCCCATTCTTTAATATTGTACCATTTGTATCAATAATAATAAGACTCAGAGTAACTCCAGGCTCGGAAACTCCCATTTTCTCCTCTGTATTGCACTAAAATTTTGTTACACAGTGGAGTGGTCATCAGAAGGCAGAATGATTTTGCCTTTTTTTGCTTTTTCTGGGCAGGCAATGCTAGAAATGTCTCTAAATTCTTTATTTTTACCTGATTTAAACTTTTTCAGAGAGAGAGCTATTTTATTTAGGCCATGACATTTTTTAGCATATACAGCATACATCCTTTCATGGTTCTGTGAATCTCTATAGCATATAATTTAAATGTTATTTTGCTTCACAAAAGTAAACAAATTAATAAACCCACTAGTCAGATTTTAACAAGAGATTTCATTTTTCAGTGGGGTATTAATACAACGGCAGGAGAGGTTGTGCCAATTGGAGGAAAATACAGTGGAATTGATACGGTATGGAGAATGTACAGAGGATTCACTCAGTGTCCTCTGTACTGAGATTAGAAAGCAGCACGGTGGAGAAGGTAAGGAAAAAACATCCCTGATGGAATAATTCCATGGTTCTTAAGGAGCAGAATGACTAGATTGGATTGAAAAGAACCAGCTAAGGGAGAACCAGCTGTCTCAAAAGTCCAAGCTTCGGTAATTCTATCAGTGCCAAATATAGCAGATATTCTCCCTTGCTTTTTTTTAAAGGTATGAATAGCTAAAAGTGAATTTTGAAAATAATAGTATAGCATAGGAGAAGGATAGTTAAATGTTAAAAACATATTAATTTTCCTAGTTTTAAAATTATGGGATGATCCATCTTCATTTCCTAATGCTTTGCTTGCAAATAAGTGACTAATGTTTTAAAAATAATGTGGAGGTGAAAAAAAAAATCGGTATTAAGGATGCAAATATTTTCCAGCACTAATGAAGGCTTATTATGTTCAAGGCACCATGTTAGATACTGCAATGGGTAATTAAAAAAAAAAAAAGAGTCATGGTCCCTGTCCTCAAGAATCTTTGAATTCAAGCGAATGTTATGGGAAACTACTGCAAAACCTAAGGCGCCCTGGTGCACAAGGGTTAAGCAACAGACTGTTAACGAAAGGTTGGCAGTTCAAAACAACCAGCCATTCCATGGAAGAAAAGGCCTGGTGATCTGCTCCCATATAGATTACAACCTAGGAAACCCTATGGGACAGTTCTACTCTAACTATAGGGTCACTATGAGTCAGAATTGACTTGATGGCACATAATGGCAATCTGAGACCTTAGAATGAATCCAGTTTCTTTGAACTTCTGCATGAAGGTTTTGTTTTGTTTGTTTGTTTTTTTACCCCATAGCCAGTAGATGTGTACACAGGGATCAATGGGTTCAGGTGGGGTATGTTATTGAATAGGTTTGAGCAAAGGATGCAGGAGAAAAGCAACGTTTTAGAGAGATTATTTCTGGGGGCTGTAGATTATTGTTGTTGTTAATTGCAGTCAAGTTGGCTCAACTCATGATGAACTTACATGTAACTAAATCATACATTGCCTGGTCCTGTGCCGTCTTCATGATCATTGGTATGTTTGAGTTGATCCTTGTGCCCATTGTATAGTGCATCCAACTTAGGGGGCTTGTCTTCCAGCACTATATCAGACAATATTCTCTGGGGATCCATAAGATTTTCATTAAATGATTTTCAGAATTAGATTGTCATGCCTTTGGGTGATACCATGCCAAATCTCCTAGGTAGTCACACGTTTTCCCAGATTTCTAAACAGCCAGGAAGCCATTAGAAAAAGGGAACCAATCACTAAACATGATTCCTCCAGGAACATCACTTCCTTCTGATTAGAGCCTGAACACACATTAGCACTTGGAAAGTAGCTTTCGTTACTTACAAAAAGAAGCAAACAGCATGTAATAGGCCAGTGGTACCCCTGGGCTTGTAAGCTGTGTGGGGGAGATTAGAGACTTCCATATTTTTTTTTGCACCATACATGAGAGACTTAAAAAGGGTCAGTCGCATAACAAACCCATTCCCCTTGGCTTTGGGAAGCTCTCCTGATGGATATAGAGAGCTCTTCCATGCAAGGTTTCACATGACATTGGGAGTGAGGGACACAAAAAGACCTATCTTCTGGTATCCCTCCCTTGGCCAGGCAGGCATAATCAGGTGGGCTGAGAATTTCTGCTACACGTGTTGCCACTAACACCATAGCTGATGGACGATGAGGTCCCTTGCTGGCCATTTTTATACCCCAAATGTCATGTGGTTAGGATCTATTGTGACCCAGTACACAAGGCACAATATAATTTCCTAACCTGACTTCCCTAGGAGGTGGGAAGGTCAGACACCTTAGTGCCAAGCCCAGGATTGTATCTCTTTAAACCTGCTGACTTTTAGACAAATCATTAGGCTTGGGGTGTGGAGAAGGTGCAGTGGTTTGTTTTCGAAGCCCAAGGGTGCTAGCAGGGGTAGGAACAGGGAAGACATGGTCACAGGCTTGTCCGAAGGACTGCTTCCTCACAGCCTTTCTTCCTAGTCTGTCTTAGTCTCAAAACTCTACTGAAGTATTTCCACTTGACTACTTGGACAAAATTATTTAATCTTTCCAAGTTCTAGTTTTCTTTTATATAGAATGTGAATAATAATAGTGCCATTGTGAGAACTGCTGAAGTTAATGCATGTAAAATAATTCACTGTGTCTGGCATATAATAAGCAACCAATCAATCCTATTCTGATTGCATTTAGAACACAGATCCTGGTATATATTAGCAAGATATTAATTTGTTGAATAATTAAGTGGAAAGAAGAAAGGGAGAAGGAAATGAAGAAGGGAAAGAGGGATGAAAGATAGGAGGGAGGAAGGGAGGAAAGGAGGAGAGGGAAGGAAGGGTGTCTGAAAAACCGTAAGATATATTACAAAGTATATATACTAGGCTGTGGGCATTATGCAGGGCAAGAATATTATGTATTTTTCAAGTCAGTATAATCCAGAACTTCCAACACAGTATCTTGCAAATAGTTGATATGCAAATGCTTTTAAAATTACCTGAAAAGAATGAGTGATATATATTTTTGTATGATTGTTGAATGTCTGACATCATGTTTGTTGTTGTTAGGTGCCATCAAGTCTGTTCCAATTCATAGAGGCCCTATGTACGACATAACACCATACTAGACTGCAAGTTTCATGAAAGCAGGGTATGTGTTTGTCTGTTTTTAAGCCATCATACCTCTATCATCTGGTAGAGTACCTGGTGCAATTAATGGTCACATTAGACTTCAAGGAAGAAATGCCAAAGTATTCCTGGGTAGACGGATCCATATGTAGCACTTCTCACGAGCATGAGAGAAATATACTCAGAAAATATTTCCATGAGTTAGGTATTCCATTTTTCAACTTTCCATTTTTCAGAATGCTCCTTAGAAGTATACTTTGCACATACTTTAGACATGTTATCAGCAGAGATCAGTCCCTGGAGAAGGACATCATGGTTGGTAAAGTAGAGGGTCAATGAAAGAGAGGAAGACCCTCAATGAGACGGATTGACACAGTGGCTGCAACAATAGGCTCAGTGATTGTGAGGATGGCGCAGGACCGGTCAATGTTTCCTTCTGTTCTGCATAGGGTCGCTATTAGTTGAAACCAACTAGACAGCACCTAACAACAGCAATATTTTTCAATAACATCACAGATGGCAGTTGTTTTGCTTTGTACTGTATGGTATTCCTGAGAATGTGTGAGAATAATGGCTACTTAAAAATGGCAATAGTAAGAAACATTTTACTAACAGACTAATGGGCATTTAAAATGTTCTTGAGAATATTCTGAATATTTACAGTCACAATGTGTTATTGGTTATTCTCAACATGTGCAGTGACAATCCTTATCCTTGGAACTCAGAAGACATCAGACAGCCTTATTCTGTCTCCAAGAGGCCAGAGAGCAAGCCAAGGTTGATTTGCTTTATGAATCAGGGCAGATCATGCAGGATGTTCCCCAGCCACAAAACTCCCAGAATGGCGTACGAGATTACCCAAACAAACACTTTTCACCCACAGTGAGAAATTCCAAGTTGTGGCCAGCCCATGTTGAGAGGGCTACTTGCTGTTTCGGCTGTCATCTTGATTTTTCCTTTTTTGTGTGTACAAAGAAAATGGATCCCAGGGGACAACTCTCACACTTGGTACCCTCCATTTCCTCAGTCTAACTGAGTGTAAGTAATGGAACCACGTTTTAATGGCCCACTATCCCAAATGGCCTCCTAACCCTTCAGCAGAGTTGTTTTGTAGCTGACAAATATGACAGGCAAGGCTAACGAACCCTTAGGCCAGCAATATTCTCATCTTTAATCCATCATAGACATCAAAAAATAATGAGATTTCTTGAAATTGGGCCAGCAATGAGCTCATATGACACTGAGATGATAAATTTACTCAACCACTTACAAAGAAGTAGCCAGCACATCAAAACACCCAGGTAATTTCGCAGTGCAGACTGATGATGACGTGTGAAAAATATGGGTATTTTGCCACATTCTGTAAATGGTATCTAGTTCTAGCATCTAGTCCATTTCCATTTATAATACTCCTTCTCAGTCATACCTTTTATTTCTTAGTGTGTTCCATAGAAATGTAATTCTGTTTTCCCTCTGGGAAAGCTGATAAGACAGTTACTTGAGTCTGTGTGCATCATGCTATTTCTGCTGTAAAACTGATAAAATGGGGCATTAAAAAAAAAAAACAGAGTTTTGGGTTTTTTAAGACAAAAACAAATTTTAAGTTTTCTTTTTAGGCTTAAATTGAACTGGTCTAACCCTGAGGACCTGAATATGTTTAGAAGTGGCTCGAAGCACTGATGCTTGGATGGTAGTGTTTTAGAGCAGATATTGGTAAAGGAGAGGGCCTGGTCATTCTAGGGCATTGTGGGGAACTGTGTATCTTTTATCAAAATCCACAGTTTTGATTTGAGAAAACAATTGAATATGATAAAATATATTTTTTCTACTTCTCATAAGGCTCGACAGATGATGCTTTTATGCTTTGCATCAATAAGGAGAACGTAAGTTTCAAACATTATGGAAAAGTCAAAACTACTTAGCGACTAGCTGTTAACAATCAAATGGAAGTAAGCTGTCCCCAAGTAGTTCAAACTCTGCACTGACTATTATTATTAGAATATCTTACCTTTTTTACCTGAAAAAAATGCCAACATTGGAGAGAAGAGAGATGTTTCTCTTGTCTTGTTAGGTAATATGAATAAGTTGGTTAGATACTTGATACTCAAATTTTATGTGGTTTGAGACCAGCAGCATCAGAATCACCTAAGAACTTATCAGGCATAGAGATTCTCAGGCCTCACCCCAGACCTCATGCTTTGGCATCTGTATTTTAACAAGATCCCCAGGTGAAGGAGAAAGGCATAAAGAATACGAAGTTACTGAAAAAGGCTAAGAAACAGACACAGAAAAGGAAGATGAGTCATAAGAGGAAACATGTCATCTCTTATATTCTTTCCTGGGTGTTCAGTCGATTAAGTTGTGGGTGATGAAGAATATTTATGATGGTTCAATTCTATCTGCATTAATAAAGTGTTTAATTCACAAGAAAAGTATTATCTTTTGGATTTTAAGCTGATGTCCAAGAGATAAATTTATACAAATATTTACCCTGTGGGTGAGAAAAAGAAAATTGCTGGACCGTAACTACCGCAGCCTTCACTAGCTGAGTCCGGTACAACTAGATGGTACCTAGCTGCCCCGACTGACTGCTCTGACAGGGATCACACTAGAGGGTCCCAGAGAGAACTGGAGAAAAATGTAGAACAAAATTCTAACTCACCAAAAAAGATCAGACTTGCTGGTCTGACAGAGACTGGAGAAGCCCTGAGAGTATAGTCCCCAGATACACTTTTAACTGATTACTGAAGTCACTCCTGAGGTTCACCAGTCAGCCAAAGATTAAACAGGCTCATAAAACAAAATGAGACTAAATGAGCACACCATCCCAAGGGCAAGGATGAGAAGGCAGGAAGGCACAGGAAAGTTGGTAATGGGGAAACCAAGGTCAAGAAGGTGAGAGTGTTGTCATGCCATGGGGTTGGCAACCAATGTCACAAAACAATATTTATAATAATTATTTAATGAGAAACTAATGTGCCCTGTAAACCTTCATCTAAAGCACAATAAAAAAAACAAAAGAAAATTGCTCATAGTTGAAAAGGAGAGTTAGTTCTTTCAGGCTACTATGTGACCCCACAGGCAATTAAAACTTTAACTCAGGACTTTTTCAGTGTTCCTGAAGAAGGATCAGTTCAATATCTAATTAACATCCCAGGGCAATAGGTAGAAGGAAAGTCCTGGAAAAATACCAAATACATGTGCATGTGTGTGTATATGTGTGTATGTGTTTTTATATTTGAGTACTTAGAAACTGCAGATGGAAAAATAATTTATGTCTTCATTTCCAATCAAGAGTTTGAATCATAGACTGGCCAGTATTGTGCATAGTGAAAACATTCTGTACATATAAACCTAGTATAATCCCTACTTATTTTCATGAGCTGGGTCTAGATCCCCTGGCCCCTGGCCACATTGTTTCTGGGAGTCAGGGCTAGGCTAGGCACAAGGTTAGGTCAAAGTTGGCTCTAGATTTCAGAGTGAGATGCCAAGAATAAAAACCAAGAGTAAAGTCAGAACAGAGACCAATTTAGACCATACAAATACATATCTCAGTTAATGTCTGAAAAGAGACATGAGAACAAAGAACACAGTAAGAGACTAAAAACCAGAGGCACTTGAACAGAGGATGTGTATTCAGAATGAGGGTATGACCAGAATATCAGTACAGTCCCTGAAGTGTGGAGGTGCAGGAACAGGTACTTTTTCCTGTTTCTTCCCTAGGGGTGTGTTTGTGGAGGATGTCAAGGGAATGTTGGTCATTCAGACAACCTGGGAGGGAGGGTGGGTGAACAGGTCTTGGTGCACTAAGTGGTAGAAGACTCTGGGATAAGGGAATTCATGACCCAGAAGGAAACCAGGCACAGTCTTAGAACTCCAGGAGAAGCACTGGTGCACCTATCATGGAAAGCCTGCTAGAAAGGGTCTTCCACTTAGAGATTCTTATTGTGCTATCCCTTTAGGCAGTTAGTACTTTCCTAAGATATTCAGCTATTGAAAAACTGTTATTCAAGGAGGAATGTGGGCGAGAACTAGGGTAGAAGGCAGAACTGTAATCTATGAGGTTGCCTTGATTGGAGAGTCAGCAAAAGATTGTGTGTCAGTCCTGTGGTAGAGAGCTAAATGGATTAGCGATCTGAACAGTAGAAGTTATGTAAACTCAAGTTTCTTCAAGTTCTGATTATGATGTAATTTACCTATTAGTCTGCAGTGGGGTGAGGTAAGAAGGGGGTAGAAAGTGGACAAATAGGGCAAGTTTTGAAAACCTTGAACAGTAACCTTCAAAACTGATTTCAAAGAGGCAACTAGTTGTCTTGATAATTCTGGAAGCTGAAAATCAACATGTTGTGTAAGGAAGATAATATTCAAGGGAATAGTGTTTCAGAGTCATTTACCATTTGAAGGAGGATAAAGAATGTAGCTCTGAACTGTTTCATCTTATGGGTTACAGGATGGTTTCATCTTATGGTTTAGAATTCACCATAGGGTAGGGAGGGTTCAGCAGGTTTCACAGTCGTATGTGTGCCACCACCATAGATTCAACACTTTTGGGGAAATTGGCCACCTTCCCAAATTGGAAGCACAGCTTTCCCATTTAGTACTTGTTCTCTCCATGAGCATCAGCAGGTGGTGAACCAGGACAGGCAGCAACAAGATTTTATTCTTTCCCTATTAGTGGTGGGAGGTCTAGCAGCAGAGTGTCAAGGAGAAAAGAACGGTTATTACTGGAGTACTTCTGATGCTTTTGGGGAGGTCTTCCAAATCAGAAAGTCTGAAGGCTCAGGTAATGCTGTTAACTGTGCATGCAGGTTGCCCCTGAAGCTTTCCTGGACCTGGGCCTACACAACTGAATCATTTCCCCTTTATGTACTAGAATTAGGGCCAAAATTCCAAAGAGTAACAGGTCATTGACTCTGTCCCTGCCAGAACCCACTCATTGCATTGGTGGGTATCATTCAGCGGTGAGGCTTAGTACTACCTGGAGATGATGTATCTTTAACAAGCAGGCTATCTGGCAGGAGGAGAGTTATAGCACAGTTATTTAGGTTCCATGAAAAGTATGAAACCAATGGAGGGACATTCTATAAAATGCCAGACAAGTACTTCTGAAAACTGTCAGAGTCATCAAAAACAAGAAAGTATGAGAAACTATCACAGTCAAGAGAAGCCTAGTGAGACCTGTGAGTGAATGTAATGTATAATCCTGGACCATATTCTGAAACATCAAAAGGATACTAGGTAAAAGCTAAGGCAATGTGAATAAAGCAGCTAATAATAAGGTATCAATATCAGCTCATTAATTGTAACAAAAATTATCATACAAATGTAAGATGCTAATCAGAGAAACTGGCTACATGACAACTCACTGTACTATCTTTGTAATTTTTCTGTAGATCTGAAAGTATTCTTAAAAATAGTTTCTTTAAAAATGGGTTGATTTATAGAATAAATATGATTACCCATGATTTGATGATTATTGAAGCCTCATGGGCTCCTTATATCTACTTTTTGTACATATTTAAAATTTTCAATACCAGCAAGTTTTAAAAGAGACAAGCAAAATAAAATAAAATAAAACCAAGATTAAAGATGTCCCTACCATTCGTTAGATTTTAATTGCAGAAAGACCTTACCTTTTTTTCACCATATCCTTTAAAGCCCCACTTAATCTCTTGGCAATTCTCTGGATACTGGAAGAAGACTTTAATTAGGGTAACCATATAATTTGTTGTCGAGAGTGAGACACTATGGAGACTTAAATGGAGTGCTTTTAAGTAATTATGCTGGGAAAACAGGAGACAAGTAGGAGTACTCTGGGAAAATGCAGGTTACTCTTTGGCTCTCCTTTTTTGGCTTAACATGGCTCCTACCTGTTTCCCTTTTCCTTCCACCCTTGTATCTGTTAGAAAAGGCAAAGTTTACTTAGATAACTATAGAGAATTTGGGGGTGTTAAAGACCTGGAGTTAGATTTTCTACCATTAAAGAAAACTTAGACTGTTCCCAAATGTCTTCTTTTATCACCAAGGAAGAATTGGAAGCTTAACACAGAAATGGAGGTGAGAGCCTCAGGATGTGGTGGTAAAGAAAGAAAACTGGTGAAGATATGCTTCTCCTTCATGCTTAGACCCCAATCATAGCAACTACTGGGCAGCAGGTGTAAGTGGAGTTTTTCGATTTGGGTCTGCAGAAAGTGGTTGAAGAATGTAGATGAAGGATATTGCAGTGCAGTGGTATGATGGCAAAGCCAGTTTCACAGCCTTTTGGAGCAGCAATTTGACTGAAAGGGACATCTAAATTGGCTTGGTATATGCTATCATTTTAACAGAATGTTAGCATTGAAAATATTTCCACTTAAAACTACTACCAGTGTAAACGTAACATATCCGCATGTCTGTAGGCATCTTCAGGGCAGAGCTGTGTCTTATGGATTATTGTTTTCTAAGCCACCTTTGGCAATGCCACCAGCATAGTAAAGCTCACTGATGTTCTTTGAACTAAGTGGTTGCATGTAAATTTCAGCATCTGGAAACACTTACTCTACAAGGTTTTCCACTGATTGGTAAAGAAGTACTGTACTAAAATGCAAATACCTTAGAGTCTTGGTTGAACTGTTCCACCTGTATCTGCCTTGCATATGCAGTGGAGGCCTTGGCTCTGCCCAAACTATACAATATGGTGTGTTCCTCTCTAACCCAGCTGTGTTCTTTTATTGATACAAATTGTCAGAGGAGAGGAAAAGGCGGGATGAGAAAATAAGCAAAAGAAGGAATAAGAATTTAAAATATCTGACAGAAGAAGAGAAATAGCTTGAAAACTCTGCTGGAAAGTTCTATTTATATCTTATGACACACACTCATGATTACTGTAGCTTCGATATCATACTTTATCTCCTCTCATTGTCCCTTTCTGCTACTGCATGATAATCCATACAAAAAGTCTAGAGAGAGCTACAGAAATCAAAAACTAAAAAAAAAAAAAAAAGAAAATTGTATCCTTAACAAGCTTTATTCTCTTGGAAATTTATGCATAACATTTTTCCTTTCTACATTTCTTTGTATCTTTACTTCATCCATATTAGAATACGAGCTCTGAGAAAAGAGAGTGATCTTTATTTATTATTTCACTACCATATCATAAACATTCCCAGGCATCTGCCAGTTTGTCATAGTGTGGGGACTGTTACTGTGATGCTAGAAGCTGTGCCACCGGTATTCAAACACCAGCAGGGTCACCCATGTTGGACAGGTTTTAGCTGAGTTTCCATACTAAGACAGACTAGGAAGAAGGACCCAGCAGTCTACTGCTGAAAAGAATTAGCCAGCGAATACTTTATGAATAGCAGCAGAAGATTGTCTGACATGTTCTAAAAGATGAGCCCCTCCAGTTAGAAGTCACTCAAAAGATAACTGGGAACAAATGCCTCCTCAAAGTAGAGTAGACCTTAATGATGTGAATGGAGTCAAGCTTTCGGGGCCTTCATTTGCTGATACGGATTACTCAGAAGAAACAGCTACAAACATCAATTAATAATCAGAACATGGAATGTATGAAGTATGAATCTAGGAAAATTGAATGTTGTCAAAAATGAAATGGAACATATAAAAATCAGTATCCTGTACGGAGTAAGGTGTATATAAGCTTATATGTGACAGACTGACTTGATTTGTAAATGTTCACTTAATGCTCAATAAAAATTATTAAAAAAAAAAAAATCAATATCCTAGGCATTTTTTGTTGCTGTTGTTATGTGCCATCCAGTTGATTACGACTCATAGCAACCCTATGTACAACACAACGAAACACTGACTGGTCCTGTGCCATCCTCACAATCGTTATACTTGAGCCCATTGTTGCAGCCACTGTGTCAATCCATCTTGTCGAGGGTCTTCCTCTTTTTTTGCTGACCCTCTATTTTACCAAGCATGAAGTCCTTCTCCAGGGACTGATCCCTCCTGATAACATGTCCAAAGTATGTGAGACATAGTCTCACCATCCTTGCTTCTAAGGAGCATTCTGGTTGTACTTTTTTCAAGACAGATTTGTTTGTTCTTTTTATAGTCCATAGTATATTCAATATCCTTCACCAACACCGCAATTCAAGGGCATCAATTCTCCTTTTGTCTTCCTTAAGCATTGTCCTGCTTTCACATGCGTATGAGGCTATTGAAAGCACCATGGTTTGGGTCAGACACTCCTTAGTCTTTAAGGCAACATCTTTGCATTTTAACACTTGAGGTCTTTTGCAGGAGATTTGCCCAGTGCAATGCCTCTTTTGATTTCTTGACTGCTGCTTCCATCGGTGCTGATTGTGGGTCCAAGTAAAATTAAATTCTGTGTCATGGATTGAATTGTGTCCCCCCAAAATTTGTGTCAACTTGGCTAAGACACGATTCTCAGTCCTGTGTTGTTGTCCTCTATTTTGTGATTGTAATTTTTCTCTGTGTTGTAAATCCTAATCTCTGCCAGTGGTAAATGAGGCAAGATTAGATTATGTTAAAGAGGATTAGGATGGGATTGTAACATGCTTACTAAGGTCACACCCCTAATCCAATGTAAAGGGAATTTCTCTGGGGTGTGGCCTGCACCATCTTTTATCTTATGAGAGATAAAAGAAAAGGGAAGCGAGCAGACAGTGGAGCGGAGAGTGGGGAACCTTATGCCACCAAAAAAGCAACAGCAGGAACAGAGTGAGTGTTTTGAACCTGAGGTTTCTGTTCAGAGAAGCTCCTAGACCAAGGGAAGATTAATGACAGGGACCTTCCTCCAGAACCAACAGAGCGAGAAAGCCTTCCCCTGGAGCTGACACCCTGAATTTAAACTGGCCTTTGTGAGAGAATACATGTCTCTTTGTTAAATCCATCCATTTGTGGTATTTCTGTTATAACAGCACTGGATGACTAAGACACCTTGACAACTTCAATCTTTTCTCCATTTATCATGATGTTGCTTAGTGACCCAGTCCTGTGGGTTTTCTTTTCTTTGTGTTGCTGTGTAAACCACACTAAAGGCTGTGGCCTTTGATCTTCATCAGTAAGTGCTTTAAGTCCTCTTCACTTTCAGCAAGCAAGGTTGTGTCATCTGCATAACCTAAGTTGTTAATGAGCCTTCCTCCAGTCCCTATGCCCCATTTTTCTTCATACAGTTCAGCTTCTCAGATTATTTGTTCAGCATACAGATGGAATAGGTACGGTGAAAGGACACAAATCTGAAACACACATTTCCTGACTTTAAACCACTTAGCATCCTCTTGTTCTGTTCTAACGGCTACCTCTTGATCTATGTACAGGTTCCTCACGAGCACAATTAAGCGTTTGGGAATTCCTATTCTCCACAATGTTATCCATAATTTGTTATGATCCACACAGTCGAATGCCTTTGTGTAGTTAATAAAACAAACGTAAGCATCTTTCTGGTATTCTCTGCTTTCAGCCAGGATCCATCTGACATCAGCAATGATATCCCTCTTTTGATATCCTCTTCTGAATCTGACTTGAACTTCTGACAGTTCTCAGCTGATGTACTGCTGCAGCCACTTTTGAATAATCTTCAGCAAAATTTTACTTGCCTGTGATACTAATGATATTATTCAATAATTTCCACATTCGGTTGGAACACCTTACTTGGGAATAGGCGTAAATCTAGATCTCTTCCAGTTGGTTGGCCAGGCATAGAGGAGTAAGCACTTTCAGCACTGCATCCATTTTTTGAAACATCTCAATGGGTATTCTGTCAATTCCTGGAGCCTTGTTTTTCCCTGATGACTTTGGTGCAGCTTGGACTTCTTCCTTCAGTACCATTAGTTCCTAACCATGTGCTATCCCCTGAAATGGCTGAACTTCAAGCAGTCCTTTCAGTATACTGACTCACTGTATTCCTTCCATCTTCTTTTGATGCTTCCTGCTTCATTTAATAGTTTCCTGGTAGAATCCTTCCATATTGCAACTCTAGGCTTGAATTTTTCTCCTCAGTTCTTTCAGCTGGAGAAATGTTGAGCATGTTCTTACTTTTGGTTTTCTATCTCCAGGTCTTTGCACATGTCATTATAATGCTTCACTTTGTCTTCTCGAGTTGCCCTTTGAAATCTTGTGTTCAGCTCTTTTACTTCATTATTTCTTCATTTTGCTTCAGCTACTTGATGTTTGAAAGCAAGTTTCAGAGTCTCTTTTGACATCCATTTTGGAGTGTTGAACACTAATGACCAAAGACCAGACAAGTTGTGGAATGACATCAAAGGACATTGTATATGGAGAAAGCAAGAGGTCACTAAAAGGACAGGAAAGAAAGAAAAGACCAAAATGGATGCCAGAAGAGACTCTGAAATGTGCTTTTGAACATAGAGTAGCTGAAGTGAATGGAAGAAATGATGAAGTAAAGAGCTGAACAGAAGATTTCAAAGGGCAGCTTGAGAAGACAAATACAGTGACATGTGCAAAGACCTGAAGTTAGGAAATCAAAAGGGAAGAACAGGTTCAGCATTTCTGAAGCTGAAAGAACTGAAGAAAAAATTAAAGACGGTGTTGCAATACTGAAGAATTTTATGGGGAAAACATTAAATGACACAGGAAGCATCAAAAGAAGATGGAAGGAATACACAGTCACTATACAAAAAAGAATCTGTTAACGTTCAACCATTTCAGGAGGTAGCATATTATCACATACCGAAGGAAGAGGTCCAAGCTGCACTGAAGACATTGGTGAAAAACAAGGCACCAGGAATTGGCAGAATACCCATTTCAGATGTTTCAACAATGGATGTAGTGCTGGAAGTGCTCACTTATCTATAACAAGAAATTTGGAAAACAGCTACCTGGCCAACCAACTGGAAAAGATCCATACTTATGCCTTTCCAAAGAAAGACGTTCCAAAAGAATGTGGAAATTATGGAACATTATCATTACTATCACAAGCTAGTAAAATTTTTCGGAAGATCATTCAAAAGTGGCTGCAGCAGTACATCGACAGGGAACTGCCAGAAATTCAAGCCAGATTCAGTAGAGGATATGGAACCAGGGATATCATTACTGATGTCAGAAGGATCCTGGCTGAAAGCAGAGAATCCCAGAAAGATGTTTATCTGTGTTTTATTAACTATACATAGTTTTATTAACTATATATGTGTGGATCATAACAAATTATGGATAACAGTGGGAAGAATGGGAATTCCAGAACACTTAAGTGTGTTCCTGAGGAACCTGTACTTAGACCAAGAGGCAGCCGTTCAACAGAACAAGGGATACCTTGTGGCTTAAAATCAGGAAAGGTGTGTGTCAGTGTTGTATACTTTCACCTTACTTACTCGGTCTGTATGTTGAGCAAATACTACGAAAAGCTGGACTATATGAAGAAGAATGGGACATCAGGATTAAAGGAAGACTCCTTAACATCCTGTGTTTTATAGCTGACACAATCTTGCTTGCTGAAAGTGAAGAGGACTCGATGCACTTATTGACGAAGATCAGACCACAACCTTCAATATGAATTACACCTCAACATGAAGAAAACAAAAATCCTCACAACTGGACCAATAAGCAACATTATGATAAATGGAGAAAAGATTAAAGTTGTCAAGGATTTCATTTTATCTGACTCCACAATCGACACCCATGGAAGCAAAAGTGAAGAAATTGAAAGACATATTGGATTGGGCAAATCTGCTGCAAAAGACCTCTTTAAAGTGTTAAAAAGCAAAGATGTCACCTTGAAGCCTAAGTTACGCCTGACTAAAGCCATGGTGTTTTCAGTTGCCTCACATACATACAAAAGCTGGACAATGAATAAGGAAGTCTGAAGAAGATTTGATGCCTTTGAATTATGGTGTTGATAAAGAATATTGAATATAGCATAGACTGCCAAAAGAACAAACAAATCTGTCTTGGAAGAAGTGAAGCCAGAATGCTCCTTAGAAGTAAGGATGGCGAGACTACACCTAACATACTTTGGATGTGTTATCAGAAGGTATCAGTCACTGGAGAAGGACATTATGCTTGGTAAAGTAGAATGTCAGCAAAAAAGAAGACCCTCAATGAGATGGATTGATACAATGGCTGTAAAAATTGGCTCAAACATAACAACAACAATTGTGAGGATGGAGCAGGACTGGGCAGCGTTTCTTTCTGTTGTACATAGGGTTGCTATGAGTTGGGATTGACTTGAGGGCACCTAACAACAACAATCATAAACATTACTGAAATATTCTTACATGCTGATGTAAGAATAAAAAAAAAAAACAGTAAGAATAAGTACATTTAATTAGTTTAAAGATATTTCTTGAGAAGGACTTCATTTGCCAGAGTTTCAGTGGCTTCCTATTTGCCAAACTCTGGGGAATCTTTAAGTTCCTTGCCTTCTCAGAGATGTTCAGTATCGTTAAATACTCTTCACCTCTGGTAGCATGCTATTCCATCATTTCCATCCTAGTTTTTCTTATACATTTTGATTTTCAGTCAAAAAAAAAGAACAAAAACCCTAAGTTCTTTACCCTCTTTTATTCTAAACGTAGGTGTCTATTCTCCTGCTTGAAGTTGACAAACATTTTTAAGAAGACGACTCATAAGACTGTAGCTTCTCACTTCTCATTTAATTCTTTCTTCTCATATCCTGATGATTCTACCTCATGAAAATCTTTTTCCTTTCTACCTCTACTGTTTTAATAAGACCTTCATTTTTTCTCATTACCAAAAGAGTTGTAAAATGGGTCACTCTGCTTTTTATCTTCCTAAATAATTTTTTCATCTCCCTCTAATCCATTTTGCATATCAATGAGAGGGTTAACTTTTTCTGAAACACAAATATGCCCATACTTTCTCCTGCTTTAAGAGTTTGAGTGGCTCCCCATGGTTATTAGAATAAAGTTCAAACACAAAAACATGTTCCAGCCACATTGAATTACTTACAATTGCCAGTGCCTGCTCATGCCTCATGCTTTTGTCATTCTGCTCTTGCTTCTCCTGCCACCTGGGCATCTTGTTCACTTCTGTTGACCTGGTGAATATTTCTCCATGACTCGGCTTAAATTATGCGATGTATTTCCCGAATTCTCCAGGCTAAGGGAGGTTCCCCTTTTCCTTACTTTCATAATATTCTGTTTAGGTCACTGATTTCACTGTTTTGAAAGGATTAATTTTCTTGAATGCTTATTAGATTGTTAATAGTTTTAGATCAGAAACTGTCTTATTTGTCTTGAAACAACTCGTATCTAGCACATCGAAGGCACGTAATAGGTGCATAATAAATACTAGTTCAATAAAACTTTGCACATTACCATCTAACAATGGAAAGAAAATCAGAATTCATTCCACCTTACTATGACAATCTGTTCACCTTATGTGAATAACACTTTATGTGAATGATGTGAACAATTTATTTTCACTGTTATATTTAGGCTTTTGCTAAAACATACTTCCAAACCCAAGAAGTCATTCCTCTTCCACTTTAGAGGCAGCAGCAGCTGTTAAATGTTTTAAGCCTTGAGGAAAAAAAAAAAAAAAGCTCTATATTTGAATTTGTTTGAAGAAATTGAAGTCTGTGCCTACGGAGAAAACAAGCATGCTCTTCATTACCCATTGTTCCAGAGGCTTCCCTTGGGTGCTTTCACGTCTATCAGCTTGGTCAGGCTGACATCTGTTGCTTTGTCTCTCAAGTCTTCTCTTGGAACTGTGTTAAATCAGATTAAAATATTCCAATTATTTTTTCTGTATGTAAATTACTTCCATTACAATAAATTAATTTGAAAGTGAAATCCACGAAGTTGTACTATTTTGACCTGAGTGCCTTGCTAATTACCATGTACCTTAATTATCTTTATTAAGGTTTCTTTCAAGAGGGGATAGAACTATGGAGGGAATTAAGATTGAGTGTTGGTCTCCTGATTGAGTGATCTGTCTCTGACAACTGAGTTTCCATGGGCTTCCCCAAATGTCTTTCACTAGCAAACAATTCTGAGATCTGGGATATTAGGAGGGAATTCTGGGGGCTTTCTAGTCCTCAAGTGCAGTGTTCTTAGCTGCCTTTTGCATTAGCCCACTGGACAGGATTCCAGGTCTCATCCCCAATATCTGCCTGGTTACCCTTTGATGGGATACTTACTCATTGTTCTCTGATGAAAGGGTAGCATGGTGGCATAGTAGTTAAGAAATTTAGAATTAAACAGACCCATTACTGCCAAGTCGATACTACATGTGTTACAGAGTAGAACTGTATTCCATAGGGTTTTCTTGTCTGTAATCTTTACGGAAAGCAGATCACTCATTCGTTCTTCTGTTGTGCCACTAGGCGTGCTTGAACCACCAAACTCTTGGTTAGAAGTTTAGCACAAACTGTTTGGCCACCCAGGGGCCTTTGAATTAAACAGACCCAGTTTCAGATGAAAGATACTCCACATTTACTAATTGCCTAATTGTGCTCAAGATGCATAACATCTGTAAGTGTTAGTTTTTACATCTGTAATATGGAGAAAACAACACCTAACAGAATTGCTGGCATGCTAAAATTAAGTCACACCTACAGAGAATCCTGCGTAGGGCCTTGCATGCTGTAGATGCACAATGCATAATTGCTTGTAGAAGCACATGTCTCAACACCACTTCCTGCCCTATGTGAGTTTGCATTGGACTGTCACCTGAAATCATGTTGCAACTTTCACCTCACTGGGTTTGACTCTCTGTATTTAAAAATCAGTGGTATCACAATTGCATGCCTACAACTTTTAGAACAATGCTTCTCAAACTTTAAGGTTCATACAAATCTCCTGGGATCTTCCTAAAATGCAGGTTCTGGTTCAATGAAGTCTGGAGTGGTCTGAGGTTCTGCATTTCTAAAAGCTTCCAGACAAAGCTGATGCTGCTGCTCCATGGACCACGCTTCAAGTGGCAAAGTTTTACACAACTGACTTTCAACCTTGGTGTATTAATGTCACCTGGGGATCTTTTAGAAATCTCCATATTCAGGCTGAACTCTGGACCAATTAAATAAGAATTCCACCTTTCCTGCCTTCCTAACTTCCTGCCTTTCTTTATTGGTTCAACAAGTATAAATTTAGTGTCTACCAGGCGCCATTGAGTTGATTTCAAGTCATGTCAAATCCATGTGTGTCAGGGTAGAACTGTGCTCTACAGGGTTTTCAATGACTCTTTTTTCAGAAATATATCCCCAGGCCTTTTTTCCAAGGTGCCTCTAGGTGGACTTGAACCTTCAACCTTTCAGTTAGCAGCCGAACACATTAATTCTTTGTGCAATCCAGGGAGTTTATTTAGTGTCTACTCTCTCCTAAATGCCAGATAAACAATACTGATTAATAGAAAGAGACATTCATTTTAAACAGGATGCTATTACAAAGTGGAAAAGTGATTCTAAGAAAGAAATTGGTGAGTTTATTTTCAGACATAGGATAATGTTCCAGAAGTTACCCTAGGCTATTTAACGATAAAGGGAAAAGAAGGGATCCTGATATAGAGTGCCTGCTTTATTTAGGCACATTGCACAGGCCATTTTATTTCATTATGAGGGAGATTGGTGGATTCAAATTGCTGACCTTTTGATTGCCAGCCAAGCTCTTAACCATTTGCTCCACTAGGGCACCATGAGGGAGATAATACTTCTTTATTTTTAGATGAGGTTCCAAGTAAATTGCCTAAGACCACACATCTGGAAAGAGATGTGTAATTGGGACTCATGATTCTCTCACTCCAAAGGCCCTGCTCTTTCTATCACGTCCCATCCCTAGGGGTTCCTGTGCTTCCACTTTAAGAACTGGATATCGGTAGTGGAGGTTCAAGTCATTGAATAGAATTAAATGCAAATTAGGAGGACGTGGAAATATATTTGATAAATGTAACTTGTATTTCTAACTCACATTTCTAAGAGCTGTAAGTTATTTCCTTTTTTTTTCTGGGTATAAGTTATTTATCTCTTAACTCAATGTCAAAGGGATTTGCTTTATCTGTACTTGATTATATTCGTCAGGGGTAGGTTAACTTCTATTGTAAACAACTTCAAAATGTCGTTAGTTTAAAAAAATAAAACTCTCACAATAGACCAAGGTGGAGTTCCTGGTGTAGGGAGTTGTCCTTGTGACTCAGTTACACTGTACACTTTCATTTTGTGGTTCTGCTCTCCTCTGGGTCATCTGAGTCCTCTCCAAGGTAGATAGGTAAAGAGCATGAGGATCTCATATAGGAAGGCTTTATCAGATAGGACTACTTGCCGTGTGTCATTTTCACCCTTATTCCAATGGCTAAAACTCATTTTCATGACCGTACCTGACAGCAAATGATACTGAAAACTGTCGTCTAAGGGAATTCCCAAAATGAAAAAGAAAATTTTTTTCCAAACAAAATAATGTATGGAATAGGAATACAAATGTCAAATTCACATGTGTGGGATGACCCTTGCTATTAATTTTTCTTCATCTTAATATTTCTGTCCTTTTCTTTTTTTTACTTAAAATGACAGAAATTTATTTTCTCACAGTTCTGGAGGCCAGAAGTCTGAAATCAAGGTGTCTGCAGAGCCACACTCTCTCTGAAAGCTGTAGGGGCCTTCCCCTTTGTCGTGGCCAGCTTCCTGGAGCTCCAGGTGCTTCCTGGCTCATGCCACATCACTCCAATCTCAGTCTCCATCATCACATGGCTTTCTCATGTATCTGACTTCTCCTCTTCTGTCTCTTTCTCTCTCTTTTTTTTTTTTAATTGTATTTTAGAGGGAAGTTTACAAAGCAAATTCGTTTCTCATTAAAGAATTAATACACATATTGTTTTGTGACATTGGTTGCCAACTCCATGGCATATCAACACTCTCCCCGTCTTGACAGCACTGGGTTTTGGGTTTCCTGTCTAGACTTTGAGTTTCCCCTTCCTAGCTTTCCTGTCCCCTCCTGCCTTCTCATCCAAGCCCCCGAGCTGGTGTGCCCTTTTAGTCTTATTTTGGTTTATGTGCCTGTTTAATCTATGGATGAAGGGTGAACCTCAAGAGAGAGTTTAGTTCTGAGTTAAAAGGATGTCTAGGGGCCATGTCCTCAAGGTTTCGCTAGTCTCTGTTAGACCAATAAGTCCAGTCATTTTTGTGACTTAGAATATTGTTCTACACTTTTCCCCAGCTCTGTCTAGGGCCCTCTATAGTAACCCCCTTTAGAGTAGTTCCCTTAAATGGCTGATCACAAGCATTTAAGACACCACATGCTATTCACCAAAGTAGGGTGTAGAACATTTTCTTTATAAACTATGTTATGTCATTTGAGCTAGTTGTCCCCCAAGACCATAGTTCTCAGCCCTCGGCCCAGTAATTCGGTCCCTCAGGGAGTTTGGATGTGTCTATGAAGCTTCCAAGACCTTGTCTTGGTCAAGTTGTGCTGATTTCCCCAGTATTGTGTACTCTTACCCTTCACCAAAATTACCACTTATCTATTGTCTACTTAGCGCTTTTCCCTCCCCTCTTCTCCCCTCCCTCGTAACCATCAAAGATTGTTTCTTTCTGTGTTTAAATCTTTTCATAAATTTTTATAATAGTGGTCTCATACAGTATTTGTCCTTTTGCGATGGACTTATTTCACTCAGCATAAATGCCCTCCAGTTTCATCCATGTTGTGAGATGTTCCACAGATTCATCATTGTTCTTCACTGGTACCTAGTATTCCATTGTGTGTATGTACCATAGTTTGTTTATCTATCCATCTGTTGATGGGCACTTAGGTTGTTTCCATCTTTTTGCTATTGTGAATAATGCTGCAGTGAACATGGGTATGCACATATCTATTCCTGTTATGGCTCTTATTTCTCTAGGATATATTCCTAGAAGTAAGATTGCTGGTTCCAATGGTATTTCTTTTTCTACCTTTTTAAGGAAGCACCATATCATTTATATTCCCACAAGCAGTGCATAACATTTCCAAGTTTCCTAGTCTCTCCAGCATTTGTTATTTTCTGCCTTTTTTTTTTTTTTATTTGTGCCAGTAATGTCGGAGTGAGATGGTATCTCATTGTAGTTTTGATTTTCATTTCTCTAATGGCTAGTTATCTTGAGCATTTCCTCATGTATCTGTTAGCTGTCTGAATGTCTTCCTTGGTGAAGTGTCTGTTCATATTCTTTGCCCATTTCCTAATTGAATTATTTGTCTTTTGTTGTTGAGGTATTGGATTTTCCTATAAATTTTAGAGATTAGAATTTTGTTGGATTTGTCATAACCCCCAATTTTTTCCCAGTTCGTAGGTTCTCCTTTTACTCTTTTGGTGAAGTCTTTTGATGAGCTTAAGTGTTTAATTTTTAAGAAGATTCCAGTTATCTAGCTTATCTTCTGGTGTTTGTGTGTCATTAGTTATGATTTGTATGCTATTTATGCCATGTACTAGGGCCTCTAGTGTTGACCTTATTTTTTCTTGCATGATCTTTATAGCTTTTGGTTTTATATTTAGGTCTTTGATCCATTTTGAATTAGCTTTTGTGTATGGTGTGAGGTATGGATCCTGTTTCATTTTTTTGCCAATGAACATTCAATTTTGCCAGCGTCATTTGTTAAAAGACCGTCTTTTCCCCCATTTAATGGACTTTGTTCCTTTGTCTAAGATCAGGTGGATGGATTTGCATTTGGGTTCTTGATTCTGTTCCATTGGTCAGTGTGTCTGTGGTTGTACCAGTATCAGGCTACTTTGACTACTGTAGCTGTATAGTTGGCTCTGAGGTCAGGATATGCAAGTCCTTCTACTTTATTCTTCTTCTTCAATAGTGATTTACTTACCTGGGTCCTCTTTCCTTTCCATTTAAAGTTAATGATTAGTTTTTCCATCTCATTAAAGAATGCTGTTGGTATTTGGATCAGGATTCCATTATATTGTAGACTGCTTTGGGTAGAATTGATATTTCACAATGTTCAGTCTACCTATCCATGAGCATGGTATTTTTTTTCATTTATATAAGGCCTTGTTTGCTTTCTTGCAAATGTTTTATAGTTTTTTTGCACAGGTTTTTACATCCCTGGTTAGATTTATTCCTAAATATTTTATTTTTTAAGGACTATTATAAATGGTCTTGTTTTTCTGATTTCCTTTTCATCATTCCCTTTATTAGTGTATAGGAATTTCTGATTTTTATGTGTCTATCTTGTATCCTGTTAGCCCTCTGAATCTTTCTCTTAGTTCCAGTAGTTTTCTTGTGAAGTCTTTTGAGTTTTCTTTGTACAGTATCATATCATCCACAAACGGGTAGTTATACTTCTTCCTTACCAATTCCGATGCCCTTTATTTCTTTTATCTTGCCTTATTGCTCTAACTAGGACTTCCAGCACAATGTTAAATAGCGGTGATGATAAACGGCATCCTTGTCTTGTTCCTATTCTCAAGGGGAATGTTTTCAGCCTCTTTCCATTGGGAACGATGTTGGCTGTTGGTTTTGTATAGATGCTATTTATCGTGTTGAGGATTTCCTTTCTATACCTATTTTATTGAGAGTTTTTATCAGGAATGTGTATTGGATTTTATTGAATTCCTTTTCTGCATCAATTGAGATGGTAATGTGATTGTTTTGTTTTATTTATGTGGTGGATTACATTGATTTTCTAAGGTTGATCTATCCTTGCATACCTGTTATGAATCCAGCTTGGTTGTGGTGCATTTTTTTTTTTTTTGACATGATGCTGAATTCTATTAGCTAGAATTTTGTTGAAAAATTTTGCATTTGTATTCATGAGAGATATTGGTCTGTAATTTTCTTTTTTTGTGGTATCTTTGCCTGGTTTGGTATCTGGGTTATGCTGGCTTCAGAGAATGAATTTGGAAGTATTCCATTCTTTTCTAAGTTCTGAAATAGTTTGAGCAGTATTGTTGCAAGCTCTTCTCTGAATGTTTGGTAAAATTCTCCAGTGAAGCCATCTGGGTCAGGGCTTTTTTGTGTGGGGGGGGGAGGGGAGAGTTTTTTTTTTTTTTAAATACCATTTCAATCTCTTCTCTTATTATGGGCCTGTTCAGATTTTTGACCTTGGTTTGTGTTTGTTTAGGTAGGTAGTGTATATCTACAAATTTGTCCATTTCCCCTAGGTTTTCAAATTTGTTGGAGTATATTTTTCTCACTAGTCTGTTATGATCTTTTTTTATTTTAGTTGTGTCCATTGTCATGTCTTTCTTTTGGGTTATTTATGTCCTCTCTAGTTTTTGCTTTTGTCGGTTTGGTAAATGATTCATTGCTTTTGTTGATCCTTTCACAGAACCAAATTCGGGTTTTTTGATTCTTTCTATTGTTTTTCTATTTCATTTATTTCTGCTCTGATCTTTATTCGTTCCTTTCTTCTGGTGGCTGTGGGCTCCTATTGCTGATTTCTTTATATTTGTTTGAGTTGTTAGTTTAATGTTTTCATTCTGTCCTTTCTTCTTTTTTAGATGTGTGCATCTGTTGCTATAAATTGACCTGTGAGTACTGCCTTTGCTGTGTCACAAAGGTTTAGGTTTTGGCATGGTGTATTTTCATTCTTGTTTGATTCTAGGAATTTTTTTTATTCCATATTTGATTTCTTCTATTACTCAGTGCTTTTTAAACAAAGTGTTATCCAGTTTCCATGTATTTGATTTTTTTTCCTTCTTCTTCCTCTTATTTCTACTTTTATGGTGCTGTGCTGAGAGAAGATGCTTTGTAATATTTCAGTGGTTTGCATTTTGTTGAGGGTTGCTTTGTGGCCTAAGATGTAGTCTATTCTGGAGAACGTTCCAGGTGTTTTGGTAAAGAATGTGTACTTTGCTGCTGTTGGCTGGAGTGTTGTATGTATGTCTGTGAAGTCAAATTGGTCGATTGTGGCCTTTAGCTCTTCTGTACTTTCATTGAGTTTCTCTTTAGATGTTCTGTCCTTTACTGAGAGTAGTGTGTTGAAGCCTCCTACTACTGTTGTGGAACTATCAGTTTCTCTTTTCAGTGATGTTAGAGTTTGTTTTATGTATTTTGGAGCCCTGTCATTGGGTGTGTAGATATTTATTATGGTTATGTCCTCATGGTGGATTGTCCCATTAATCATTATATAATGTCCTTTTTTGTCTTTTATGGTGGATTTTGTTTTAAAGTCTATTTTATCTGAGATTAGTATTGCCACCTCTGCTCTTTTTTGGATGCTCTTTACTTAATATATTTTTTCCATCCTTTAATTTTTAATGAATTTTTGTCTTTTTTCCTAAGGTGTGTCTCTCATAGACAGCATATTGATGGGTGTGGTGTTTTTTTTTTTTTTTTTTTAATCTATCTGTCTCTCTCTGTCTCCTTATGGGTGCATTTAATCCACTTATGCTCAGTGTGATTATTGATAGGTATAAGTTTATTGCTGTTATTTTATAGTGCTTTTTTGTGGTGCTGATTTTTTTTTGTTCCTCTTACTCTTCTGTGTGGTATTCCTTTTTTTGTGGATGTTTTTTCATTTCTTTCGTTTTGGTAAATTTTGTGTTTACTGAGGTTTTATATTTTTCCTCTTTATTTTGATGAGTAGGTTTATTAAGATTTTTTTGTGGTTACCTTGAAATTTACCACTATCTTCCTAAGTTTAATCTAGTCTTTTATTACTTGATAATGCTTTGACTTTCTTTCTATTTGAAAGCTCTGTACCTATATTATTCATGCCCTTTTTTATTTTTCTGACCTTATTGTCATTTATGAATTGACATCTCTGGTTCCTTGCTGTAAATTTTTTAGTGATGTTTCATCCTTGAGATTCATTATGTAGGTTGGTATCTGGCTGATGCTGTCTTATGTACTAGATTCAGCTTGTTGTCTGATATTGGTGATTCTCTAACCTGAGGACTCCCTTTAATAATTCTTGTAAGTTTTACATGTTCCCTAATTTCTTTTTATCTGGAAACGTCCTAATTTTGCCTTCATATTTGAATGAGAGTTTTGCAGAATGTATTATTCTTGGTTGGTTGTTTTTTTTCTTTCGGGATTTTATATATGTCATTCCATTGCCTTCTTGCCTACATGGATTCTGCCGAGTAAGCAGAGCTTAGTCTTATTGTTTCCCCGTTGTATGTGACTTTTCATTTTTCTCAAGCTTCTCTCAGGGTAGTTTTTTTGTCTTTGGGTTTAGCCAGTGTGATTATGATATGTCTTAGTGTTTTTCTTTTGGGGTCTATCTTAAATGAGCTTCGTTGAGCTTCTTGGATGGTTGGCATTTTGTCTTTCATGATATTAGGAAAGTTTTTGGTCAGCAAATCTTCAGTGACCCTCTCTGTGTTTTCCATTTTCTCCCCCTGTTCTCACACTCCGAGCACTCAAAATTTTTACTTCTGATTGTATCCCACATCTTTCTCAATATTCTTCCTTCTTTTCTCTGATTTTTCCTCAGTCAAAGTGGTATTTGTCTTCAATTTAGCTGATCCTGTCTTCAATTGTTTCAAATTTTCTCCTAAAACCTTCCATGGCTCTGTCCATTTCTGAAATCTTGTTATCTCTTAAATTTCTAATTACTGTTTTTATACGATTTCCAGTTATTGTTTATTTTGGCATTTTATTCCTGTCATTATTTTCCTGAATTCTTCCGTTGCTTTGTCTGTGTTTTCCCGGATTTTGTCTGTATTTTCCATGATCTTGTCTATTTTTTCCTTATTTTTGTCTGTGTCTTCCTTCACCTGTTGGAGAACCCTGAATATTAGAGTTTTGAATTCCCTATCAGGTAGTTCCAGTGCTTTTTCTTCTACTGCAAGGTCATCTAGTGTTTTATTTTGCTCACTTTCTAGAGCCATTCTTTCCTGTGTTTTTTTTTTTTTTAAATAAATTTTGATATCGTCTGCTCTCTCTGGGACATTCAGGAATTATTTTCTTCATTTTTTGATTGTAGATTTGATTGTTTCATCCTGCTTTTTCGTTTTATTGAGTTATATCTGGACAGGTGGGCTAGACATGTTTTGTTACTTGCTCACCTGTGGGCACAATACTTCTCACCACCTTGTCCAGGTGGGCAGGACTGGTCACTCAGCTATGGTGCAGCAGGGCAGGTCCAGTGGGGGTGGATGAGTAGGGATAGGTAGTTTGTAGCATGATCTGGGGCCAATGGGGCAGGGCTGAGGGCCAGTGCAGGGCAGGGTCTGGGGTACTGCATCAGTACCACTTGAGGGCTCAAAAGCACAGCATTCAGCACACAGTACAGATAGGTAGAGGGAAAGGGGAAGAGGTGATGTACTGTACAGGTGCTCTGTCTCTTGTTGGTAGCTCCGTGAAGTAGCCTTCATATACTCCCTGTCCACAGTCCTTGGTGACTTAGTTCCAAGATGGTGAATTAATGTGGCAATGAGCTGGTATTTCTCTGTCTGAGAGACATTGGCAGAGACCTTGTACAGGGAAGAAGGGTAGGGAGGTGGGAAAGTGTGTGTCCTTGGTTACCGGGTGCTCTGTCTCTTGTTGCAAGCTCTGTGAAGTTGCCTTCCCTTACTCCCTGTCTGAGTTCCTTGGTGGCTCTAGTCTAAGATGGTGAATTTGTGCCTTGTTAGCTGATAGGAGGCCTGCACTCTCTAGCTGTCCTTATTCTCTGTTCTCTGTCAGTTTCTCATTTCATTCAGTGCTTGATCAAGTTCTTTATTCCTGCATTAGTGCTTAGGGTTCCATGATTGATGTTTGTATCTGTTTTACTTAGTTTTCTGGGTCTTTACTGCAGAGGGACATCATGGTGCTTCTTTCTATAGCACCATCTTCATTCTTATTTCTGTCCTTTTAAAAAATTAATCATCATTAACCCCCAGATGAGGTTCTACTACTCCCAAGTCAGCAACGAGGTGAGAAGGAAATGAATAGAGAGCTTTCAGCTAGTAGTCAAATGCAAATCAATTGTGGCACCCAGGGACCCTGTGCAGTGGTTAAGCACTTGGCTGCTAACTCTAAGGTAACAACCTGAACCTACCAGCCACCCTGAGGAAGGAAAGACCTGGTGATCTGCTTCAGTAAAGATTACAGCCTAGGAAACCCTGTGGGGGCAGTTCTACTCTGCCCTATAGGGTCACTATGAGTCAGAATGGACTCGGTGACACACAACAACAATAACAACAATGAGCTGTTTAACTTTCTATGTATATTTATTTTTAGACCTATTTTTATTGACTGCAGGCAATCTCTATCTCTTTCTTTTTTCTTTAATACACAAACTGCTCATTTTCTTGCAGCTTTTCAGATTCTTTCAAATTTTCTTTCCCCAGGAAGAACCTTTGGAAGCTTATATGTCTTTAGTAAATCTTTTCAATAATTCCTGGCTGTGGCAGAGGCAAGGGGAGCTAGATCATGCCTGTCTATAGATAGTAGCAGTAGGAACAGTCACAAGAGAGAAACAGAAGACAAGAGCAGAGTTAGTTTAAGTGGACTAAAGGCAAATGAAACCAGCGTTACCTCATGATTAATATTCTAAACTATAGCCACAAATCTTCCAATCTGAAAGATGCGCTCTATTTGCAGGGGCTAATTATATATACTCTCCACCTTTACTGATCATTATATCTTGTTTCAAGGGTGTTAGAATTTTCTTAGGGCAGTTCTTCCAAATGAGTTACCCTTAAGGATTTAGTAAAAGCCCACACTAAAGACATTCTAGAAAGAGGTAACACTTTGGAATATAGGCCATATGGAGTGGTTTTTCCCAGGCCTCTGAATAAGGCAGCTGATGCATATGGCAATTGGGCCACCACACCATCAGCAGTAAATTGCTGCATCTATGTGTGCTTTTCATGCCCAGTTTACATTGTGCTTACTTTGGGCTCCAAATCTCTTCCAATTCCAACCACACAAGAGAACATACATTAACGCAAACATGAAAGAGATCTGTTTTCACTTTGTCTACTTTCATTAAGACTTGAAAACCCGTAATCTTTCTATTGAGAGCTTATTTGGTGAATTAATGATGACAGAGGATTATGTTACTGGTATTACTCTATGATTTCCCCCCTACTTTCTAGGATCTCTGCACTCACTCCATCGATTTTTTTTTTTTTTCTTCCTTTTTGAGATAAAATGGCAATAGTAAAAAATAACTACTGTCCTTTGGGAACTACTATGGGCATGTAAGGTGCTGGTGCTGTATGGTGGTTAAAAGCCCAGGCTTGAGATGTAGCAGATCTGCGTTCTGAGTCCTGCTCTACCTTTTATGATTTTGTGACTTAGGACTGGTTACTAAACCTCACTGCAAAGTGAAGGGAAATGAGAGTCAGACCTACTTAGGGGTGTATAAGAAGGACTAAGTGGGATAACGTATGGAAAGCACTCAGCCCGATGTATGGCATCTGGCAGGTGTTCATCATCGTCCCAATTAACATCACCATGTGCCAGCACTACAAAAGGGACTTTACATAAGCTCTCTCCTATAATCCAACAGAGCAAGTGGTATTTTAAACACTACTTTGTAGAAGCTGAAATGGAGGCTCAGAGGGATTGCACTACATAGGCATGTTGCTGATGTTTGTGGAAGGGCCAGGTACTCAGGAAAGAGCTGGGCTCTTGCCACACTGCTTTCTCCTAACTTAAGGTACATTGGAATGGCAATTCTAATACATGAAGTGCGATTTTCTAAAATATCTGTTGCAATTATATTTGAGTTGTAAAAGTAAAAAAGAAAAAAATTCACTGACACTCCTTTTTAGCTAGTGAGCTATCTTGCTGGTATAGTGCTTAAGGGTTCAGCTGCTAACCAAAAGGTCAGCAGTTCGAATCCACCAGCTGGTCCTTGCAAACTCTATGGGGCAGTTATACTCTGCCCTATAGTATTGCTAAATGTTGGAATTGACTCAAGAGCAATGGGGGTTTGGTTTTTTTAAATTTAATCTCAAATATGTAGTGGGAGTAGAAGATATTCTTACCAAAAAGGAAGAGGTTTGATTCTGGCCTCATTTCAACTTTATCTTCTACAGACTCTTAGAATGTTATTCATGAACACCAAATAATGAAGGAAAATGCCAAAACAGTGAAAATCCTTTTATTTATTTGTTTATTAATTAACTTATTCAAGCATTTATTGAGCTCCTACTTGTCAGAAAACACAATGGATACAATGATAAAAACCTACAGGCCTCACTTTGGAGGAACTTAAAACCAAGTTTAATAACATTATAATTATAATATATATAATTTGTTTTTTCTGGCAATGACAGTTTGAAAATATTTGTCTTCTGCAAGAAACATATGTTCTAAGCCATGGAAGCACATGAGCCTTCAAAGTTACTATCTTCTTAAACATTTGGTAAGAATTTATGAATTCATTACATGTTCCTTTGAAAATACCTGTTTAGATAATAATCTTGTATTTCCTTTCTCTAAAGACCTTGGACTGAATTAAATTGAATGTAAAATTCTCCCTTGTCTTACATTATCATGTGGGATTTTTATAGAGCAACTATCCCACAGGTATTATTTATTCTTAATTATTGAGGTTAAGACCTTGGGCTCTGTGGTTAGACAATCTGGAACCCTAGTTCTGCCATTTATTAGCAGTGTGATCTTGGGAAAATTACTTGAAACATGAGTATAATCATATTGCTTACCTTATAGTGTTATATGGATTAAATAGTAAGTGATAAATAATGTTAGATATTATTAATTAACTAATAATATTAGTTATTAGTAGTAAATAACAAATTTTGGGGTATTAGTTATATTAATAACTAATTATTATATTAACAAGTAATAACTAATATTATTAGTTATGTACTAACAAGTACCAAAATGTAAAAAGATTAAGGGAAAGTCCGAGAACAAAAGCAACCTTCACTGCAATATATACTCAGTAGAACAGCACTAAATGTGTAATGTTGGTTATAAACCAAAGGCAAACCTAGGTGGCACAGACAATTAGCCCAAAGTTGGCAGTTCAAACTCACTCGTAGGTGCTTTGGAAGACAGGGCTGGTGATCTGCTTCTGAAAGTTCACAACCTTGGAGAACAGTTCTACTCTGCACACATGTGGTCACCATGAGTCTGAATCAACTCAACAGCAGCTGGCGACAACAACACGACTAAAGTGTATATTTATTTTATTATTATCCACAATAATTAAATCTTGAAAAATTTTTCTAACAACTCTATTAAGTTTATTCCAATTGAGTTCAATAGCAATGTATGGTCTTTTAAACCACACAAAACATTATATGCTACAGCAGAGATAGCAAACAATGTGATAAAGGAAGGATACAATTTTTAAGAAAAAAACCGGAGAAGTGTCAAAATCCTCAAAGTTTCTAAATTATTTGTAGAAAGCTAATGATTTAGGAGTTAATAACATCCATAAGTAATCTGGTCCCAGTGCACATTTGAGGAGCTGTGCACGTCCCTCTTCTTGAATCTAAGGTTGATGGTCAAGCAATATGGTAGCAAAAAGCATGCCCTTTTCCTTTACCATTCTTGTGGTTACAGAATCAAGTATCAGGTAAATCAAGTTCAAGAGAGTAGACTGCTAGCAGGGGTTAGTGTCACCTGAGGACCTGCAAACTTTAAGAACTTCAGAGGAGCTCCAGTACTCACTTCCTGGGATGCCCTAGTCCTGGGATGCCCCTGCTGTATGAGGATGGCTTTCTCTCACTGCTGTAGAATCATATGGCCCAACCTTTCCTGCTAGGAAATACAGAGGTACCTAGGATTTTTTTTTTTTTCTACTATCACTTGTTCAATTCTTGATATAATTAGCGCTTACTCTTGCAGGTTTTTTTTTTTTTTTTTTTTACCATGAGAATTGCTAACTCTAATATTAAAAATAAAGGACAATTGAATTCCTTCAGCAACTAGCTCTCTGACATTCACTATCATAAACAAGAATGTTTGTTTCACCATTTTGAAAAGAAACCTATTGTTAAATATCCAACACTTAATTATTATTTAGGTTTAGAGATATTAGAACCCATATTAGAGATATTAGAAAGGATAAATTATATGTAGTTGTTCATAGATACATATTTACATTTTAGATAATTGGGGAGAGAGATACCAGACCCAAATGTATTCTTATTTCCCCTTTATCCACTTTGTATACCTTATTTTATTACTCTCTTAGTTATCTAGTGCTGCTATAACAGAAATGTCATGAGTGGATGGCTATAACAAATAGAAGTTCATTCTCTCACAGCTTATTAGGCTAGAAATCCAAATTCAGGTGGTCAGCTCCAGGAGAAGTCTTTCTCTCTCTGTCAGCTTTGGAGGAAGGTCCTTGTCATCAGTCTTCCCCTGGACTAGGAGCTTCTCAGCCCAGGGATCCTGGGTCCAAATGGCATGCCCTTCTCTTGGCACTACTTTCATGGTGGTATGATATTCCCCATGTCTCTCTGCTTGCTTCTGTCTTTTATATCTCAAAAGTGATTGATTTAAGAAACAATCTAATCTTGTAGATTGAGTCCTGATTTATTAACATAACTGCCTCTAATCCTACCTCATTAACAACATCATAGAGGTAGGATTTACAACAAGTAGGAAATCACTTCAGGTGACAAAATGGTGGATAATCACACAAAGCTGGGAATCAAGTTGATAGATATTTGGGGGAGGTACACAATTTAATCTGTGACAACTACCTAGGTGAAGATCTAGAAGTCACTACCAAAAGAATTTGTCCTGAACTCATTTTTACCAGATCAAACTACAAATAATGAAAATGTAAGAAAATTCAATAAGTGTACTGCTTTTCTCTTTATTTCTGAAAACATTTGAGGATTTTCTTTCACTTTGGGGATCAATGTGCTGATAATGCTTGTGTAGCTCAGTAAGTTTTTTTTTTTTTTTTTTAAAGTAAGTATTTTTGTTTCTTTGTGTGATTTATCTACAGTGTGTCCCCATATCAGCTACTTAGCTGACTCATAAGTGAGAAAAATAGATCATGCTTTGTATTACAGTAAAATCAACATTTCTGAACCGAGCTTTATTCTTTCTTTTTTTTTTACCCAAATTACTGAATATTTATTTAGATTGAGACATCAACAAATCACACTTTTTTTAAAGGGGAAAATACTACAAACATCACAAAGTCTATAAAAATAAGAGTAATTTTATTAAGTACCTGCTTGATTTCCCTCTATAATATCTTTTCCTGTACTTTTTGGCTGCATCTGCTGTGAACATTCATAACAATGTCTTTATAACTTATTTCTTTCTTTTTTTTAAGTTCTATTAATTTTTTTTTTATTTTTATTGTGCTTTAAGTGGAAGCTTACAAATCAAGTCAGTCTCTCACACAGAAACTTATATACATCTTGCTACATACTCCCAATTGCTCTCCCCCTAATAAGATAGTCTGCTCCCTCCCTCCATTCTCTCTTTTCATGTCCATTTCGCCAGCTTCTAACCCCCTCTACACTCTCATCTCCCCTCCAGACAGGAGATGCCAACATAGTCTCACTTGCCTACCTGATCCAAAAAGCTCACTCCTCACCAGCATCCTTCTCTAAACCATGGTCTAGTCCAACCCCTGTTTGAAGCGTTGGCTTTGGGAATGGTTCCTGCCCTGGGCCAAAAGAAGGTCTGGGGGCCATGACCACTGGGGTCCTTCTAGTCCCAGTCAGACCATTGAGTCTGGTCCTTTTATGAGAATTTGGGGTCTGCGTCCCACTGCTCTCCTGCTCCCTCAGGGGTTCTCTGTTGTGTCCCCTGTCAGGGCAGTCATCAGTTATAGCCGGGCACTATCTAGTTCTTCTGGTCTCAGACTGATGTAGTCTCTGGTTTATGTGGCCCTTTCTGTCTTTTTGGTTTGTAATTACCTTGTGTCCCTGGTGTTCTTCATTCTCCTTTGGTCCAGGTGGGTTGAGACCAATTGATGCATCTTAGATGGTCACTTGCTAGTGTTTAAGACCTCAGATGCCACTCTCCAAAGAGGGATGCAGAATGTTTTCTTAATAGATTTTATAAATTATTTCTTTAGTGAAAGAGTTAAAAGATAGTTCAATCTTTCTTTTAGCCTAACCAGTAAACTAGTAGAGACCCCATGTGTGTCAGAGTAGAAGACACATGGGGTCCCCAAGGTCCATGGGGTTTTCAAGGCTGTAGATCAGAAGTAGATCACCAGGACTTTTCTTCTGAGGCACCTTCAGATAGATTTTAAGCTCCATTCTTTCAGTTAGCTGTCAAGAACTTAATCGTTTGTGCCACCCAGCAACTTCTTTTAAGTTGTTTTTATCATTATTAGGTACCATCAAGTCAATTCTGACTCATAGTGACCCCATGTGACAGAGCAGATATGCCCCGTAGGGTTTTCTAGGCTATAATTTTTTTTTTTAATTTTATTCTGCTTTGGGTGAAAGTTTACCCAAATTAGTTTCTCATTCAAAAATTTATACACAAATTGTTTTGTGACATTGATGGCAATCCCTACAATGTGGCTGCACTCTCCCCCTTTCTACCTGGGCTCCCCATGTCCAGTCGTACAGTTTTCCTGTCCCTTCCTGTCTTTTCATCTTACTCTCGGACAAAAGTTGCCCGTTTGAGCTTATATACTTGATTGAACTATGAAGCACATTCCTCGCATGTGTTATTGTTTGTTTTATAGATCTGTCTAATTTTTGTCTGAAAAGTGGGCTTTGGGAGTGGCTTCAGTTCTGAATTAGCAGGTTGCTCAGAGTTCCTCCTGTCACTGTCAGACCAGTAAGTCTAGTCTTTTTTTGTGAATTTGAATTTTGTTCTATATTTTTCCTCTACTGTGTCTGGGACAATCTATTGTGATCCCTGTCAGAGTGGTCAGTGGTGGTAGCTAGGTACCATCTAGTTCTTCTGAGCTCTAGCTAGTAGAGGCTGTGGTGCATTATTCCCTTGGACTAATATTTTCCTTGTGTCTTTGGTTTTCTTCATTCTCCTTTGCTCCAAACGTGACAGGAACAATAGATATATCCTGGATGGCCGCTGATAAGTTTTAAGATCCCAGGTACTACTCACCAAAGTAGGATGTAGAACATTTTCTTTATGAACTATGTTATGCCAATAGACCCACATGTCTCACGAGATCATGATCCCCAGCCTTCAACCCCAGGAACTCATTTTGCCTTGGTCAAGTAGTGCTGCCTTCCCCTATATTGTGTGTTGTCTTTCTCTTCATCAATAGTTGTCTGCTATTTAATATCGGTTTTCTCTCCCTACCCCTTCGTTCCCTTGTAACCATCAAAGATTTTTTGTCTTTGTGCAAACTTTTTCTTGGGTTTTTATGTCAGTGGTCTCATACGATATTTGCGCTTATCTGATTGACTTATTTCACTCAGCATAATGCCCCCCAAATTTATCCATGTTGTGAGATGTTTTTCAGATTCACTACTGTTCTTTATCATTGTATAGTATTCCATCGTGTGTAAAATAGGTACCATAATTTGTTTATCCATTTATCTATTGATAGGCACGTAGGTTGTTTCCTTCTTTTTGCTATTGTTGATAACGCTGCAATGAACATGGGTGTCCGTAAGACAGCTCTTATTTCCCTAGGTTATATTCCTAGGAGTGGGATTGATGGATCATATGGTATTTCTATTTTTAGCTTTTTAAGGGGGTACCCTGGTGGCGCAAATCATTTTCCATAATGGTTGTACCATTTTACATTCCCACCAGTAGTGCATAAAAGATTCAATTTGCCCAAAACCTCTCCAACATTTGTTACTTTGTTTTCTTTTTTTTTTTAATTAGTACCAGTAATGTCAGGTGAGATGATATCCCATTGTAGTTTTGATCTGCATTTCTCTAATGGCTGATCATCTCCAGAATTTCCTCATGTGTCTGCTAGTCACCTGAATGTCTTCTTTGGTGAAGTGCCTGTTCATATCTTTTGTCTGTTTTTTATTTGGATTATTTGTCTTTTTGTTGTTCAGGTATTGAAGTACTCTATAGATTTTAGTAAATAGACCCTTGTCAGATATGTCGTAGCCAAATTTTTTCCCAGTCTGTAGGTTGCCTTTTTACTCTTTTGGTGAAATCTTTTGTTGAGTATAAGTGTTTGATTTTTAGGAGCCCCCAGTTATCTAGTTTATCTTCTGTTATTTATGCATTGTTACAGTTTTTATTGTATTTATGCTATGTATTAGAGCCCCTAGTGTTGTCCTTACTTTTTCTTCCATGATCTTTATCATTTTAGGTTTTATATTTAGGTCTTTGATCCATTTTGAGTTAGTTTTTGTGTATGGTGTGAGGTATGGGCCCTGTTTCATTTTTTTATAAATGTGAGCACTATTTGTTAAAGAGACTGTCTTTTCCCCATTTAATAAACTTTGGTGTTTTGTCAAAGATCAGCTGATCATAGGTGGATGGATTTACATCTGGGCTCTTGATTCTTTTCCATTGGTCTATGTTTCTGTCCTTGTACCAGTACCAGACTGTTTTGACTACTGAAATCAGTTCTTGAACACCAACAAAAACAATTATGACTTCCTAGCTCATTATGTTGCACACATTTTATTAATAAAATGATTTAAATTATCGTTTCTAGAATGATAGAAAAAGGAAGGGAGTGATGTCACCTTAGAAAAATATATAATAAATGAATTATATCTGACTCCTCTCTGTGCTCACACCCTTCACAATGTGATTTTGTTGCTCCATTCTTCCAGAAGTTGAGCCTTCTTCTCTTCCATGCCTTTAAATGGACATCCAGTTATGTTAAAGAGACTGTCTTTTCCCCATGTCCCCATGGTGGTGCAGTGGTTAAAAGCTTGGCTGCTCACCAAAAGGTCAGCAATTCGAATCCACCAGCTGCTTCTTGGAAACCCTATGGGAGCAGTTCTACTCTGTCCTATAGGGTTGCTAAGAGTTGGAATCAACTCGAAGGCAATGTTTTTCCCCCCCATCTAATGGACTTCGGCACTTTGTCAAATGTCTGCTGCCTGTAGGTGGATGGATTAAGTCTGGAGAACCCAGCTTTTTTTTTCTTAATTTTGATTTGGACAGCAGGTGATTGTAACCATGTAACTATTTCCTGTGTTTCATGGTCACACATGTTTGTCAAGTAAATATAATATACGGCACATCTTCCTAATGACCCCCGCTTCCTGCACTATAACCCAGCTCAAAACTTAAGAATATTTGAAGGCTGAGCCAGAACAGCAATGTTATCAACTTTAATTTGTCACTCTGCAGCTTGCCTCCATATTAAGCTCCCATGTCCAGAGATGGTCCATAACTTTGAGATTAGCTAAACCTATGAGATAATGCATCTTATTTCTTTAATCATCAGTGGTGTGCTGCCAGGAATTTATAAATGCCGGTCAATGCTTTTGTTTGCTTTAGGGCACTTTTGCAATCAATCTGCAAAGGTTTGAATAGAAACCACCTAGCCTTGAGAAATGATGACATTCTCACTCAGATAAATAAAGATACAAGGAAAAACCATAACTAAGTAAAAGATGTTGAATGCTAAGTGAAAATAGGAAAAATGGATTTCCTAGGAGGAGCCACAGAATTATAAAATTATAAGGACTTTAAGTATGAAAAAAATAAGCTCCAAAGAGACAAGGTTACTCAGATATGTGAGTTAAAGTCAACTCCGAATCCAACACTCATTCCACATCAATGGGAAGCCTCCTTCAATGTTGTCGTTGTTGTTGTTAGGTGCTGTCAAGTCAGTTCTGGTTCATAGCAACCCTGTGTACAACAGAACGAAACACTGCCCGGTCCTGCACCATCCTCACAATCATTGTGCTTGACCCATTGTTGCAGCCACTGTGTCAACCTGTCTCATTGAGGGTCTTCCTCTTTTTTGCTGACCCTCTAGTTTACCAAGCATGATGTCCTTCTCCAGGGATTGGTCCCTCCTGCTAACATGTCCAAAATATGTGAGACATGATCTAGCCATTCTTGCTTCTAAAGAGCATTCTGGTTGTACTTCTTCCAAGACAGATTTGTTCATTCTTTTGGCAGTCTGTGGTATATTCAGTAATCTTTACCAACACCATAATTCAAAGATGTCAGTTCTTCTTTGGGCTTCCTTATTCATCAACCAGCTTTTGCATGCATATGCGATGATTGAAAACACCATGGCTTGGGTCAGGCACACCTTAGTCTTCAATGTGGTATCTTTGCTTTTTAACACTTTAAAGAGGTCTTTTGCATCAGATTTGCCCAGTGCAATGTGGCATTTGATTTTTTTAAAGTAAGATGAGATCTTTGACAATTTCGATATTTTCTCTGCTTATCATAATGTTGCTCATTGGTCCAGTTGTGAGGATTTTTGTTTTCTTATGTTGAGGTGTAATCCATACTGAAGGTTGTGGTCTTTGATCTTCATCGGTAAGTGCTTCAAGTCCTCTTCACTTTCAGCAAGCAAGATCGTATTATCTGCATAACACAGGTTGATAATGAGTCTTCCTCCAATCCTGATGCCACGTTCATCTTCATATGGTCCAGATTCTCAGATTATTTGCTCAGCATACAAATTAAATAAGTATGGTGAAAGGATACAACTCTGATGCACGCCTTTCCTGACTTTAAACTATGCATTATCCCCTTGTTCTGTTGAACAACTGCCTCCCTCAATAGAACACATTATACAGAAGCTGCCACAAGCAAACTAGACCCCAGGAGTCTGGGATCCTGTATTCCTTTAAACCAGAGCTGAACAATGTACACAGACACACAAACTCACAAAAGGATTACTATTAGCGAACAGAGGGCTGAATCACTTGGTCTTTTTCACTTTTCATTCAAGGAGTTTATGATGATTCATATAGGTGAATACATGAGGCCATTCTTATCACAAGAAGGTCTGTAGAACTAAGAGGTAACAGTGTGGAGGGGTAAAGACCATGGACAAAATCAGAGTCATATGTATCAGAGTTAGCCAGAGCCTCTTCAGCCAAGAATCACAGAGCATAGAGGAAGGCAATGGCTAAGTCTGGGTGTGCCAGTCTGTACCTCAGCACTCTCTACTCTGTAGACTGGGAAAGGCAGAGAACTGGGAAATAGCAGGGTAAGAGGGGGCTCTGGTCATGTACCTATAATGCCTTAAAATCCCAAGGCCTCCATGGAATAAAGGTGAGCCTTCTGAGGCCACATGGACTGTAAAGACTGAATACGTCCAGACAGGGGTAACAATTTGTCTTTCATACACATGACCCTTCTTAAAGCCTTAGTGTTTCAGTGCGGCTGGTGGTAAAAATCTTTGCTTATGAACTAAGGCTTTCTAGTTGCCTGTAGATATAGTCTGGGGATTCTCTGACTAAACATACACTGCATATATGTGCATTACATGTGGTCAGGCTGATTTGTAAAAATGTGAAATCTGATTATATATGCTTCTGCACTGAAAAATTCACGTCTGACTGTGCATATTCCTCAGCAATACCTGTGGCAATATACTGGCAGAGGAATCCCTTCACTTTTTACTCTGCACGGTGGGAATTTGCAACTATACATAGGACCAGGCAATGTGAGAACATACTTCACACTTGGGCAATAACTGTTTAGTCCAGGTTTTTTTTTTGTTGTTGTTGTTGTTTAATATATTTTATGTATAATTCTTAAATAATTAAAATACAAATATTGTCAGATCCAAGGTGGATGATGAAAGCCTTACTTGGAGAACAGTTTCTCATCTGCATCAGAACCCTTGGCCCCTCTCATAGAGAACCTAGATCAGTAGGATTAAACTCAGGCTAGAAATGCATGTTTTAAAAAAATCCTAGAAAGCAGAATCATCCGTCACATACTTAACTTGTAGAAACTCTAACTCATGCCACCACTTGGCCCTAATACAAATCCCAAACATAAAGCCCAACCTCTCAGGCTTGAATAAAAGAACATTTGTGATGAACTGAAGACCTGAAGTCATGTGACTCTCCGAGGGCCCAGTGTCTGGGTAAAGGGAGTTGGGAGTCAGTTCCCCAAGCAGCATATTAGACTCCTCAAGCAGTTATGTCTTATTTGAATTTGCAGCCCCAGCTTCCAACACCAAGTTCAACATATAATAGATGCTGAAAAATTGCTTGATGAATAAAATGGCACAGTCATAAGGGAAAGTGAACAGAACTATTTTATAATCTCTATGCAACAGAGAGGAGAAATCCAGTAAGAAATAAGAACCAGGGAAAGTATATTAGAGCTAGATATCTATCATTCATTGCCATACTGCATGGGGTTTGGATCAAAATCTACATGGTCAAGGACATGGAGGTTGGGGAACTTAACTCTTTGTCCTTTTACATATCAGTGAACAGGTCTAGTGTTTATTCCTTGTCTTTTCTCAGCTTGACAAGGTTCTGTTTAAAGGCTGAGGAATCTAATTTATACATGTGCTTATTGATCCTTTTCCCTTGACCTTAGAAAGAGATGAATGTAGTATTTTCAAAGGATGTCAATGATGAGGATGCTGAAGGAAAATGGAACATAGAGGTTAGCAGGGCCACCATGCCAGGTGATCATTCTGGTGGAGGGTAGGAAGCAGGATCTCTGCTATAGCCAAATCTTTTTTTTTTTTTTTTTAAGTCAAATCTTTTTTTTTTTTTTTTAAGTGAATCCTGTTGATTTACATGTGTAAACCACTGCCCTTTCATGCCTTTTATGTCTAAGTCTTTAAAGGGAGAATAAGCAATGCGCGAGAAGGATACCACCTGAGACAACATGAGCTAAGTCTTTATTAAGCATAACTTGACATTAACTGGCACCTCACTTCCGCTCAAATGCCAGATTACAAAGGTTTTACTGTGTGTACGCCATGTCTATAGGGTAATGATACAGGATTTTTGTGTGGTTTATGGAAAGCAGTTCTCACAATTTTATAGCCACTTCCCGCCCTTTGCCCTACCCTTAGCAGTAAATTCCCTTTCTTTTAACGTTCTATATCCCTGCCTTTATTTCTAATCTCTTTTAGGTCAACAATGTTATAAAGGTTCAGTAAAATCAACTTTAGACTTTTCTCACTCTTTTTTATCTCTGATCCATCTTAATTTAGGGGAGAGAGAGAGAGAGTCAGAAAGAGAGAAAATAAATTATTTTTGTTGAGAGGTTTATATTCAGCTTTTGACAATTTCTATTGTTGAGAGGTTTATATTTAGCTTTTGATAATTTCTATTGCATGGAACAAGAAAATTAAATCAAAAAGAAACTAAGATGATTACTCTAGATCACTAAGTAGTTCATTGATGGGGAAAGCAAGAAAAAAAAAAAAAAGAAAGAAAGAAAGGAAAGAAACCAACCTATATTTAAAGTATTTTAAGAAAGTTTTTTTTTTTAACTTAATTTTTACCAACAAATTATCAAGTTGAATAGATATGAGGAGGAATTGTGAGATTCTCAGACCACCAAGAATACAGTAATGTACAATCAGCAAGTTTAGGAGTAACTCTTGTTTGTGGGGAAAAAATGGAAGTATGTTATCAATTAGAACCATAGCATAGCCTTTTTCTGTTGGGAAGTGCAATTATTTTTGGACTGTAACATGCAGTTTTATGGTGTTTCTCCCCTTAGATTTGGAGTTTGAATAATATCAGAAGAAAAGCTTTCTTGTTTCCCACAATCCACAGGAGGCTTGTGTTTCTGCACTCTTGCTCACACTCCGAAATTCTATTAGTCTCTCTCCTACCCTGGAGAGCAGATGATACCTTTTCATCCCTTGCAGAGCTGGCCTCCAAGTTGTAATGAAACCCACTAAAGAATGCAAGGAACACCATGCAAAAAGAGAGATCCAGGCTAAATGATACTCCAACTGGTAAATCTTGATGATTTCAGCTCCTTGAGAAACATGTGATATGTGTTTTCCCCAAAAAATACTGACTAAAGTTCCTCTCCACCTACTCTGAAGCATTTTCATATTTCCTCAAACAAAAGCACACCATCAAGGCAGACTGTTTGCACACACATAATTCATCCTGTAAGTACCATTGGCATTTAGTCAAAGGATTTTAAAGACAAGAAAGGTCTGTTTGGACATGAAGAGAAAACAACCATTGTGAAATTTCTCAGCAAAATCAGTTTACTGGGAGTGACTTGGAAGGTCAGGAGATTCTTTTTTTTTTTTTCCTGTTGCAGCTGCTTAAACACTAGCTAGAAATAAAGATATTGGAACAGCTTCTTTGCTGTATGGCCATGATGCAACTCAGTGGTTTTAATTTTTTTTTTACCCAGGACAAGCCAATCCTGAAAATAGGTTTGTTTTCCACTAGTTCCTTAGAAAAGAAAATGTTTAGCTTTCCCCAGTCTGTCAATCTTGTGGTAAGAAAATGCCACCAGGGCACCTTTTATAAGAATCTGGGCTCAGAAACAGCTGTACAAATCATAAGTTTTTCCCCCGTTAGTCCGACTGGCATTCAAGTCAATGGGCATTTTAAGAGACGAATTATAAAGCAGGCTCACTCTGAAACCCAACCTGGGAGAGGGGCATAGACAGCCATGACAACCTGTTTAGAACTGGGTCCTCTGATATTGACATTGGATAAATGAGGAAAATCATTTACGGTACCAAGTAAAGCAAGCTCTCCTAGAGCTGTTATTAGCCTGCAGATAGAAAAGCAAATTGATGCAAAAGTCCAGCGTTTCTAGAAAAAGAAGGAAAAAAAAAAAGTCCTTGAGAGATGATATGGAGGATATTATTCTTTCATGAACTAATACTCTCTCCTTGTCAGTTTTAAATGAAGAAAAGGACTGAAATCCCCAAATGGGAAGCTAAATAAAGTGCTTTTTTTTTAGTGCACAGCAATAGCAAGTGAATTGCTGAAACCATTTCAACCCAAAAGTGACAGAGGGCAGTAAATCATTTCCTTCCCCCTCGCACCTTCTCTTCCCCGCCAAAAAAAATTTGCTGTTAGACCTCACCCCATTAAAATGTAATTTTATCTCAATCCATGTCTGCCTTTGTTGCTGCTTGGGTCTGTCTACTTTCTTCCCACACTGGTCAGAGTGAGGATACTATTTACACAGGGTAGAAAAACAGCTGTCCTGGTAACAATCCTGGATGGGCACCCAAGATTAAATTGTGCAATGCAATGTGTCCCCCAAATGGATTCTGAAAGCTCCCTTTTAACGGTATCTGATGTGGTTTTGATGTGGTAGAGTATGCTTAAGGTGGATCGCCTTTCCTGGCTTTCTCCCTTCCCCTGTGAGACGGAATATGGGTCAGAGGAGGAGATAAACACTCAGGTCTAGGGCAAGTTTTTCCACTTAAATTGTTTCAATATGTTCTGAGCATCTTACCTTGTTCATCACTCAGAGCTTTTACAAAGACAACTGAACCCAACTTCCTTAGTAGAGCTGATTTCAGAGAAGCAAACAGCAGAATTATATTACAAATAAATTATTATGAAACCATTTCCCCTAAGGTTTCAATTTGCAAAGGGCTCTGTATGACTCTGTAGAGCAGGAGATCTGGAGGAAGGGTGCTTGGTAATAACCAAGGACATGACCCAGGGGATTGAAGAAATAATACAGAGTTTGGCCAGTAAAGGGCAAGGGGGAAAGGTTCAGATTGCTAAACTCATAGCTGTTGGGAAATTAAGAAGCGTTGATGGGAGAACATCCAAGTCAAATTGAACAGAATCAGAAAACTCTCTGATACAAAGGTAAATAAAGATCTACCTTCCTTTCCCTCCCAGGCTGTTCCCTCTGTATTTATTTTGGACAGCTGAGTATCATTCAGTAGTGATCAACATTTAATGAGCACCAATGATGGAAGACTCATAGAGCAAGATCCATTCACACAAAGTCAAGCAAGACATGGTTTCTAACTTCAACACATAAAAACCCTTCAACATAGTGCTGCTTGTTTGGCCTTGAATCTATCATTGGTTGGATAATGAATGTTGTGATCTCTCAATACCTAAATTTTCTGAGTGCTCAAGTATGTGTCAAGGACTGTGCTAGGCACTTTGTTTCTTAATTGTAATCCTCCCAATTAGCACTGTGAGTTAAATATTATTTACCATCTTTTACTGATGATGAACCAGACACTGAACAATGAAGGAAACTTGTACAAGATCACTTAATAAAAGGGAGAACCTAGGTTTAGATATTTTTAGGACTCAAAGCCTTTAATGTGTAGATACTTGAGTTTTCCATTTGGGTAGTTCATTTAAGTAATATGTTTGAACCTATGGTTAATATCCTCTTCTCACCCCTGTTGGGGAAGTATAGGACAAAAATTAGAAACAGGCAAGTCTTTTACATTGGCTAAGGGTAGATGGATAAGATAAAGAGGAAAATCAAGTGACAAACTGCAAGTGTGAAGTCATAATTTTGTAGTAGAGGTAGGCAAAAAGCCATAAGCCTGGGACAAAGATGAGTCTGGACACAAGAACACCAAACACTGCCAGTAGCTTCATGCAGTCCCGATGACTTTCTCTAGATCACTGCCTGTCACTACAAGTAATATCTTCTACATGAAGGGAGCTAGCAATTTTGTTAAAATTCTGGCAAATAATAAAATAATTCCTTCTATTTGATAACACCTTAGAGTTTCATTAACTTTAATTTCATCTTATCTTCAAAAATTCTGTGATTTCTCAGTCGAGGAAATTGAATTTAGAGAATTTGAACCAAAGGAAAAAAAAAAATCAACATATAAGGGGAAGACCAGTTGTTAAACGCAAATATTTTGACTGTCAATCCAGTGTGAACTTTTCGCTTTAAACTTTCTAAAAATATGCCACTTGCATGATTTTAAGATATTTTAATAGGAAGTTTAACATAGTTTATCATATTATTTTAGGAGTCACCCAGAGAAAACATTGATACCCTAAATACATATTTTTCTTATTCATATTTGGTAATAATTGGAGAAAAGTTATCTGCTGATAGTTTGATTCTTTTGGTAATATATCTGCCACTTGGTTGAGTTATGAGAAAGTTTGGTTCTCTTTGCTGGGCTTCATTTTTTATATAGCAAAAAGCAGTTTAAAGTTAAATCTATGAAATAATTGAATAACTCAAGTTATAATCAAAATCAAAGTATTACTAAGAAATTATGGGCACGTGTTCTTGTGCTATTTATAAACTTTAAATGACATAATTCAAATATAAGTGTCAAAATTTCTGTTTAACCTCCGGCATGGTTTGTGTGTATTAAAACAAAACAAAACACAGTATCACATAAAATGTTTGTAAAGAGTATGTCACTGAAAAGTACCTTGGCAGAGAAGTCAAGATTCTTTTCTTTGATGGTGATGCAAAAAATTGAATCAAGCAAATAGATGTGGAATGCTTATCAATAAACGAGTAAAATTATACACTGACCTCTTAGAACAACAATGAACAAGTGGCCAGGATATAATGATGCTGAGTCACAGACTGTAAATGACAGTTAAGAATATATAAGATTTGACAAAAACTGAACCAAACCCACTGCTCTTGAGTTGACTCAGACTCATAGCGACCCCAGAGTTTTCAAGGCTGTAAACATCTACAGAAGCATACTGCCCCATCTTTATTCTGAAGAGCCACTGGCGGTTTTCACCACTGACCTTTCGGTCAGCCGTGTATCCCTTTAACCACTGTGCCACCAGGACTCCTTAGATTTAACAAAAGTAGCCTCTTGATAAATATCTACATGGTCATTCTCAATAATGCGTGATTTTGCCCCCCCAGGAAACACTTGGAAATGTCTGGAGACATTTTTTATTATCACAAGCCTGGTGGAGTCTGGGTGGGGTACAACCGTGTGTTGGGTAGAGGCCAGGGAAGCTGCTAAACATCCTACAGTGCATAGGAGACCCTCAGGACAAAGATTCATCCTGTCCAAAGGTAGAGAAACCCTGAACTAAAGGTAGATTTTACTATCACTTGGAGGAGAATTTTTCTAAACCAATTGCAATGAAGAAATCAGTGATGGATGGTGGCATAAGACAGGACAAAATGATGTTAGAGTAGAGTAGAGGGTCAGCAAAAAAGAGGAAGACCCTCAACAAGCTGGATTGAAACAGTAGCTGCAACAATGGGCTCAAGCATAGCAACTATAGTGAGGATGGCACAGGACCCAGGAGTGTTTCTTTTTGTTACGCATAGGGTTGCTATGAGTCAGTTCTGTCTCAATGGCACCTAACAATAAATGATGTTGGAAATTTGAAGGCGGTTTCAATTGTCATCACTAGGAGAAAGGACAGGAAGAAAGTGATGAAAGCCCAACATAGAGGGGTTAGTTTTAGAAGTCAGGAGTTATACAGGAGTTGGAAGCAACAGGTTTTGATATACACTTGTTGTTTGTGGCTGTCCAGTCAATTCCGGCTCAAGGTGACCTCATGACTGCAGAGCAGAACTGCTCCATAGGATTTCCAAGGCCGTGAACTTCAGAGGCAAATAGACAGGCCTGTCTTCCTCGGCATTCTGGATGGGTACGAACCACCAATCTTTCAGCTAGTAGTTGAGCACTTAATGTATTTTCACACAAATTGCTTGAGCATTATATATATTTTTTTCATACTGCTCAGCACCCCGTGTGTTATTTTCATAGGCATGCCATACCAATTTCCAATATTTTTTTTTACACATTGCTGATCTCTATGTCATTTTCTTCGTTTTTCTGTCCAACGGATTTAATGTTAAGTGTTTCTCTTGGTGCCTGTTGACAGGGGAGTTTGGTTCCCAGCAGCTGACCCTCACCAGCCTACCGTCTAGTCTCTAATGCAGGCACTTTCCCAACAAGATCCTTCCCTGCTCTGCAAACCACTTTCTCCAATGCAGGAAGAAATCACATTTTCTGCCCCAGACACAGCCCTTGTCAGGGTGGCTGGCCCGAGCCCAGGAGGTGCGTGGGTCTGCGCGTCCCGGGATGGAGAGGCAGACAAGGCCAGCCCGAGGCCAGAGCTCCGCCGCCGCCGCCGTCGCCGTGCACGTTCTGCCCTCCATCCGGCTGGCCGTCACGCTGGGGCTGTTTGAATCTCCCGCTTTCCTGGACGCATGCGGGGCGGGGAGAGGGGGGCATGAGAGCCGGAGCGTTGAAGTGTCAGGGGTCCCTCGCTCCGGAGAAGCGGGTCTGACTTGCTGCTCGGGATCCCGTGGGGCGGGGGCAGTGGCACCGGCACCGTCCCGCCGCCCGGCCTCCCGTGGGGTCGACCTCGCGGGACTCGGCAGGCGGGCAGGTCCCCACCCCACCCCCCGCCAGCTGCAGTACCAGCCGGTGCTCAGGCTGTGGCAGCCCAGCCCTGGGCCTGCCCTCCGCCTGTCTCCAACACTCCTGTCTATCTCCAGCGCTTGGTGCCTGAGCGCAGAGCAGCTACAAGGAACTCCACCTTGCTCAGGCCCACCACAAACTGCTCCAGAGCAAAGGCACCGTTTCAATAGTTTATTTCACGATTACCTGGGCACCTCTAAACTCCACCCATGACTTCTTTACCCTGGCTTATACCTTTATTATACAAACACGACCGAGAGTAATATTTTCGGACTATTGAATGAGGGCGATTGAGGCTGAAATTCACTTCTGAAAATGTCACAAGACATTGGCAATATATGTATGGGTGCACTTATACCAGAGCTTTTTTTTGTTGTTTGTTTCACATGATTTTGTCATTTCCGAATGTTATGTATGTGTGTGCATTACTTACATGAACACACTATTTGCAAAAATACAGGAGTCATTTGCACCAGCCAGAGACTCCTAGATGTACACTTAAAAAAAAGTGCTATCCAAAAACAGCACTGATTAAAATATGGAGCAGAGTGAGATATCTACCAAAATATTCCTCACAGAAATAAAAAGTACAAGAAATAACAAAGTACATTCAAAACAAAGCACATTTTGCAAGAACACGAATAAGTAAAAAAGGTGTGTTAAATTCAGAAACATTGCCGGTCTAAAGGGAGAAGGTAGAGGGCTATAGGAGGAAGATGCGATCTATGATTCCATCAATCAAGAGACGGGCCGTTGAAGAGAATGTGCAGATACATACAGTGCTAAAAGTATTAACCCTAAGTGTGAATACTCAAAATCAAGGCAGATGGTAATCAAATGGAATTTTAATTAGTCACATCTGGATTCATGGGTCTTCTCATTGAGGAAAGATATGAAGAAACCATTTTTGGGAGAATAAATAACTGCTTCTTAGATCAAGTAATTTTAGAATCCATCTGGAAAGGAAATACGCTGACCGAATTCTGCATAAAATACAGGCAGTAGATCAGAAATTATCCAAACCACTATGTATTAGTGATCAGTATATGATTAAGCTTCACTTTCTGCTGAGAGTGAGAAAGCCAAGAAACATCTAATACACGCTAACTCAATTTTAGCAAAGAGACCTACATCAAAATGTGGATATTTTAGAAAAATGCAAAGGAGTAGGAAAAAAAAAAAAAAAGCAAATAATCTACCAGGAGCCTGGAGACTGTTTAAAACACCTTATTAGAAGCCTAGGCAAAACGTGTGCCAAGGATCAAGAAACCCAGGTGCTCAAACAAAAACCTTGTATGGCTAACTGGCGAAGCAAAAGAGGTCCTTGTGCGTGAGGGGAGGAGGATGGCATTTCTAATGGTACAATTGGCTAAGTGAGCAAAACAAGAAAATCCACAGAATAAGGCAGATCAGGTGCAAACAAACCTAAGACCAGCTGAAAAAGGCTTTAAGGAACACTGTGTTCAATATTCCAAGGAAAATAATAAAAGCTTTTTAAAAAATAAATTCAACGGTAGTATGCCAGCTCGAGAATCGCTAGGACCGTACACTGATGGTGGTGGAAAAGCTGACTTTTAGAATAAAAATGATCTGGCAAAGGGAATAAATGGATTCTTTATTTGGAGTCTTATTACATAAAAAGTTTAGCTGCATGTCTAGCCCTTAGTAATCTTGTATATAAAAATGACCATGGAATTAAAAAAAAAATTATAAATTCAAGTGCTATCCATATCAATAACTGATCAACAGAACTGGGTAACATTTAAAATTGGTATATTTGGGGACCTCATTCTTGGAGTTCCGTACGGACATCCACAGGTGGAGCCCGTGACTCTGTATTTTTTTAACAAGTTCCCCTATGATTCTGACAATCGGTATTGTTTAGGCAATCCTGCTCTAGACCTAATTAACAAGCTAGCCATTTAAATATAAGCAATTATCATGGCTAAAGGAGCTCATTATTCAAATCATTTGTCCAACAAGATACTTTGCTCACATTTATCCTCTGCCAGAAGACTGCTAGGAGTTAATGTGATTCTTACCCAGAGAAGACCCTGAAAAGTACAATTTCATCTCCATACCTGATTCTCTGTCATAAAATAAAAGGCAAGATCATTCTACACTTAACTAAACATAGGAATTTAGTAGAAATGCAATATGACAGGCTTTCAAGAGACATTATTTCTATTAATTATTAGAATTATTTGACAAAATTATTTCTATGAGAAAAAGTTGATATAATTTATTCAGAATTTAAATTATATAAAGCTATAGACTTATTTTTTTTTTTGTTTATAGACTTAAGGCTATTAAAAATGAAGGCTCAATATGGAACAAGAAGTTGATTTTTTTTAGAAGAGGGAATAACTTGAAGGCAAAAAACCATGGCTGGAGAGAGGTAGGTTCTTCCCAAAGCTGAAAAAATTCTACAAAGGTATCACCAACTGGGTGATCTGCCAAGACCTACCTGAACATTTTTACCATGAGTTAGAAGAAAGTCACTTAGAGAAAGTTCAAGACTTTGAAATAGAAAATCTCCAAATAGAAAATTGAAGACTTTCTGCAGTATTTACAGAAAATGAAATGCTTAGTGGAGGAGTAGAAACTACAATAGCATCTAATGTATGAGTTGGCAGGATAACGTATCTATGTGAACCCATATAATGTACTACATTTACCAAAAAGGAATTACACACACCACACACGCACACACACATGCACACACAATACCGTGAGGATATTGGATTCCTTTTGCAGAATCGTTTCTAAAAACATTGTCTTGAGAACATGAGACCAGCAGAGCTATGGCAATTATTGGTAAGGCAGTTAAAAGAAAAATTAAACAGTAGACATGTTTTTTTGTCATCCATAAAATATAATTTATTTAAATTAGGCACTGAATGCAGTTCTGTATGTCGTATCTTAAGAAAAAATAATAGTATTGAAACAGATTAAGAGAAAAACAATAACTAGGCACAGATGTGTGGATTTTTTTCCAGAATATATGCAATTTAAAGAAATTAAAAAAAAAAACTTGGAGGTGGGGTTGGAGGAATCAAAGTTTATGAAATGATGAAAGATGGGAATATGTTTAATATTTATTTGTTTATCCAGTTCTAGAATATTAGAATTCAAGGACATCTCTTGAAGTATAGAAGAGATAATTCCAAAATCAATAAATAAAAACAAATTCTAGAATTTAGTCCAAATTATTTGGCCAGAATGTCCATCATTCATAGATTTTATGTAGTGAGTAAATACTATGCACGTCTTTTATAGATCTGGACAAAATATCCAGATATTGCTTGGTCAAGATCCTGCTTCCAAGCAGGCATACTATTGCTATTTACACTGTAATTAAAAAAAAAATTTTTTTTTTTTGGGGGGGGCAGTTAATACACAGAGTGGTTGAGTAATTTTTCCAAGGAGTTGTTTCCAAATGACATAATAGGATTAGGATTCAGATATTTTGCCTTTGAGAAAGTGTTCTTTCCAATGAATAACATGCATATTACATATATGTGCAGAGCCTTCGGCTATATGATGACATATTCCATGTAAGTTCCACTGCTATCGTATAACCTAGTTTTGTAAATCACATAAAGTGAAAATGACGCTATGATTCTATCACAAAATCAATCTACCTTAGAAAGGTATTAATCTATAACAGTGGTTTTCAGAGTTTGGTTCCTGAATAAATAGCATCAACAGCATCTGGGAACTTAGTAAAAATGCGAATTTGGGGGCTCTCCTTTGGACCTACTGATTTAGGAGCTCTGGAGGTTAGACCAAGCAATCTGTGTTTTATCGAGCCTTTCTGGTGTTTCTGCTGCATGCTACGGTTTAAGAATTACTGCTTTAAAAATATCAATCCTTGTAAATGAGTGGAAGAAAGAAGAATTTTCTTATTTGTCATTTTCTCTTTCAAAGTTTTTGCAGATCCTGAAAGAACTTGACTTTTTAAAAAGATGCTGACTGTATAAGACATGTTGTTGTTATTGCTGCCATTGAGTCGATTCCAACTCCTGCTGACCCCATGCGTGCAGAGTAGAATTGCTGCATAGAGTTTTCAAGGCTGTGACCTTTCGAAAGCAGATTGCCAGTTCTGCCTACCAGGGTGCTTCTGAGTGGGTTTGAATCTCCAACTTTTCAGCTAGTAGTCAGGCACTTAACCATTAGTGTCATCCAGGAACGCCTATATAAGATGCATTGGTAAAAAAATCATCTTTCATACAAAAGGTGTGAGCTCCTCTGTCTGACACCTCATGTATAAATCAGTAATTAGAGGTCTGTAAGTTAAGTGCCCAGGATAATAGGTAAATAAAACAAAAGACCTCAGACCAGAGCTTTCATAGCAGACCATTCAAGTACTCACCTCCTTCTCTTCAAGAACTTGTTTACTTTAAGTGATACTGTGACGCACAAGAATCACTTGAAAATGTTGGTAGAGTGCAAATTAATGATTGCCAAGGATCAAGAAACTCAAGTTTCTAGTCACTTAGTATAACTCACATAACGCCTCTCTGAGAACGATACGATGGGCTCTACTTTCCAGCATCCCTAGCTGGGATTACGCAGCTTTAGGCTTCATCTTCAACAGAACAGAACACACAGGTTATCCCATCATAGCCCAATGGAAAAAAAAAAAGCAGTTGCCACTGAGTTGATTCTGATTCATAGTACCCTACAGGACAGTGAAGAACTGCCCCGTAGGTTTTCCAAGGAGCGGCTGATAGATTGGAACTGCTAACCTTTTGGTTAGCAGCCGAGCTCTTAATCACCTTGAAATATATTTCAGAGCAGAGATAAATTAACAGGTAAACATTTATTCCTTTTATCATGTGCTACATAGTTCTGCTCAAAAAGACCAGAACAGTTTTGAACAGTTCTGTACAAAAAGAAAAGTACATGCTACATGTCTAAAGTGACTTTGATCTTGAAATTAAGCCAGGGACTCTGGACATTAGGCATTCACTCTCATTCTAGAACACATTTATAGTTGCAGCTCCAGCTGCAGTAGCAGGCTACTCAGTCTGAATCCCCCTCCTGCAAAAGCAGCTTGAGGCCTGTTTACAATGCAACTTGCACTTTAAAACTGGAATAATCAATACTCCTAGTTCTTATGCCTCCATTCCCTTATCCATAAATAATATTGTCCAAAAAGAAAGTTCACAGTCATAAAGCTACAAATGTTGGATTGGGTTATAAATTTTAGGATGAAAGAAGCTAAAAGAATAGAAATATACAGAATTACATTTTTAGTTGGTAGGAGAAAAAAGTGTAGCGCTTGATTGCCTTGGGGGAGAGGAGATGAATTGTATTCACTAGAATGTATTCGGGTTTTATTCAACTGTCTTATGTCTAAAAATTAAAAGAGGGAAAAAGTACCTTGAATTTGAAAAATCGAGGTCAAACTGAATTATCCTGTCTTGTATGTATATTAAAGTAACAATCTTATATTAACTCCATCAGGTTATTTCATATAACTTTTTGTATAGAAGGTAAATTCACTCTGGTGATGATAAAGAAGAAGAAGAAAAATAACTTCTTTTTTGAACATGTAACTACTATTTTAATAATTTTTTAAGCAGGATGTTTGTTTGGGCTGAGACAGAGTTTACGAGAAATGTCTCTTTCCTCCCTCCATCCCAATTCACAGGCACTACCTACCGGCCTTGACAAAGAGAAATATTTTTTAAGCTATTGAAAATATTAAGTCTGTGATGCTCTGGATTTTATATGGCATCATCCATATTGCATTTTAAACTTCTACTATTCTATCTTAATACTTTTTAGGCTTTTTAAATCTACTTCTTCTTCTACCCCTGACATTTATACATAAATAAAAACTATGAAATTCAACAAGTGACGCAATCCTAGAATGTCATTGTTCGGTGCTGTGGAGATGATTCTGGCTCACAGTGACCCCATGTGACAGAGTGGAACAGTCCCATAGGGTTTTCTAGGCTGTCATCTTATGGGAGCAGAGCTCCAGGTCTTTCTCCTGCAGACTTGCTGGATGGGTTTGAGCCACCCAGTTTAGTAGCTGAGGACGTATCTATTGCACCACTAAACCAAACCAAAACTGTTGCCACAGAGTGCATTCTGACTCGTAACGACCCTATTAAACACAGTAGAACTGCCCAGTTGGGTTTCCAAGGAGGGGCTAGTGAATTCAAACTGCCGACCTTTTGGTTAGCAGCCCTAGCTCTTTACCACTGCACCTCCAGGGCTCCATGTTGCACCACTAGAACTCCTTAATCCTAGAATAACAGATTAATAGAAGAATTCCTGATCAACTCCTTTTTAGCAAGCCACACAGTTCTGCTTACCTTACCCTTAATCAAATATTTAAGTAAAGATGAAACTTTAGATGAAGCTAGTCCACAGAGGTTTCATCTAGAAATGGTGGTACAGTGGAAACCACCGTCGTGTAGAGAAACACTCATGCCTTTCCCAGAATATGATACCGTGGCTTACTTTCATTCATAGCCCAGCTGAGACCGTGAAGCATTACGACTGTCTTGAATAAGACATATTGATTATATTGTCATATCCCAAGAGACCCATATCCACATACACAAATCACTCCACACCTTAAAATAAGTTTCGCTGCAGAGAAACATCAATGAATATGCATTTGTTCCTCTTATCTGGTGTTTCACACTCAATTCTGCTCTCAGCAAGTATTGATCAGCATTCTTGGATTTGGTCAAGAATGTGAAAAAAGTTAGTCCACTTATCAGCTGGAAACGCCATGAAAACTATGCAACAAAATAAGAATCCATTGGTTGAATGGCAAATTCATAACACATTCATAAAATAGGAATGTGACAGGGGACATTTAGAGAAAAAATAAGCAGATAAACTAAAATGACTTTTCTTGCAAATATGTGTGTAAAATATATTTGGGTCAGTACTATTTTTTAAGGTTATCTTCCATAAAATATATGTGATAAAGAGGGCCCTTCAAATAACTTTCAAATTGTTAAATAATAGCTGTTTTCAAATAAAACCAACAAACTCACTATATGCATATCAACTGAGGCCATAGATGAAGGCTGAATCTTGTTTTTTCTTAATGATGTATTTAGACACTCTAGAAAGAACATGTTTGAATGCGGATAGGATTGTAGACTATTTGAATGAGACGAGGAGTGTGTATATATATATATAAATCATTAAATATAAAATATAAAACTTTTTATGATCAGTAAAAATCTGGCTCAAAATACATACTGTGCAGTTACTTATCTCTCTGTGTTTCTAGCTCTAACACCCTTCTTTTATAACACATGTGGCTTCCGCCTGTACTTGTTATTTTTACAATACTTTTCACTTGTATATGTTACTCCTGGTAATGATACATGATATGACTTGATCTTATCTGGATTTTTCTATTTATAGCTGTTCTTAGCCTCTGTAAACAGTTTCATAGAAAGGATGAACCATTCATCAATGTGAAGTGTTTTTCATGAAACCTTGAAGGGATTCCAATTTGGCTGACTGAATTTCCACAGATGTGTGTACGATATGTCTGAGGTAACCACAGGCTGGATTATCTAATTCGAATCTACAAAGAAGATAAATATACTCTTCTAAACAATAAAAATGTTGAAACAATAAACAATACATCTTTTTAATAAAATATTTGCTGAGTAAACTTACTATCTTCCAGATGAAAACATTTAACTTCTATGACCAAAAAATTTATTGTAAAACTATGAGATGAGTATTTAAGCCAAGGGAGAAGGAAACTCCTGTCAAAATTACCTGGAGAGAGTCCTTACCACAGATAAGAAGAGAAAAGGGCTCATGTTTTGAAATTATTAAGCAGAACCCAAAAAGTTCTTCTGGTCTAAATAACCTTCCTCGGAAACCATATCTGACATCTGAAATAATTAATTTCACTTCTCTGGAGAAGAAACATCAAATGATTTGTCTTCTTCCAAGCATATGGTGCTCTTTCTTACCTCCACAACCTCACACATGTAATGCTCTGACTGGATTGTCCTTTAATCTTTTGTCTCCATTATTCAAGATTCACCTCCTCAAAACCATTCTAGACCAATAAATGTCCCTGCCTTCCTGGGTTCCCTTGAGCGTTTACCTCTAAGAATTTTATTATTCATTGAAAAGTGGTAATTACTTTTATGTTAATCTCTCTTACTACACTGGATTTATCTGAAGAGAAAGATTAAGTAACTGTTAAGCATTATATCTTTATTTGAGAATTATTTATCACAGAGGTGGTAAGCTAGTTGAACATAGTCCAAATTCTGCCTACAGATGTGTTTCGTTTTACACCTACACAATATTTTAAAGATCAAAATATTCACACTGAAAACCCACATTTCTGGCTTCTCTTGAAAAATCTGAAGACTGTAAAACACTAGACCTCTGTTTCCACGTAGTAACACTAGGCTAGAGTTGAATAATGATTTTCCATTTTACACATGGTCAGTGTCTCCAGTTTGGCTCAGTCCTCACCATTCAAGTTTATCTTATACCTTGTTTACTTTACTCAATATTACATACCTTGCAATGGAATATACTTGTGCCAGAGAGACCTAGCCTATTCAGATTAAACATTAAGACTACTAAAGTGTAAAGGGAAGAAGGAAACTCACTGATAATAGCAGAAGCTTAATTTCATAGCATATAGAGAGCTGTGGAAAGCCAGGCCTGATCCAGGTGCAAAAGGTGAAATTCTAGGCAGTGATGAGCCCAACATCTGAAGTCATAGAAGGCTGTTAAACCATCAAAAGAAAATCACTCACAAAATACGAATACAAAATGCCAAATACGAATTCCACTGTCCTCATTACATTTCATAAACGCAGTACAAGCCATGATCATTAGAATTGGTTCAGTAGAGCACAGGTTAAAACATTCAATGTTGTAAAAAGAAAAAACCAAATTGTAGTATAATGCCATATGTATCTTTCTGGTAGTTCTTTTCTAAAAAGTATTCCACCTCTTGCAGCATTTTTTTAAATTGTACTTTATATGAAGGTTTACAGAGCAATTTAGTTTCTCACTAAGCAGTTAATACACATATTGTTTTGTGACATTGATTGCCAACCCCACAACATGCCAACACTCTCCACTTCTCGATCTTGGGTTCCCTGTTACCAGCTTTCCTGTCCCCTCCTGCCTCCTAATCCTTGCCTCTGGCATGGTGTGCCCATTTAGTCTCATTTTCTTTCATGGGCCTGTCTAATCTTTGGCTGAAGGGTGAACCTTGGGAGTGACTTCAGTTCTGAGTTAAAACGGTGTCCAGGGGCCATATTCTTGGGGTTTCTCCCATCTCAGACACATCAGTAAGTCTGGTCTTTTATTGTGAGTTAGAATTTTGTTCTACATTTTTTTCCAGCTCTGTCCAGGACCCTCTAGTGTGATCCCTGTCAGAGAAGTCAGTGGTGGTAGCTGAGCACCATCTAGTTGTGCTGGACTCTGTCTGGTCAATGACACGGTAGTTGTGGTCCATTAGTCCTTTGGACTAATCTTTCCCTTGTGTCTTTGGTTTTCTTCATTCTCCCTTGCTCCAGACAAGGTGGGACCAGTGAACTATCTTAGATGGCTGCTCACGAGCTTTTAAGACCCCATGTACTACTCACCAAAGTAGTATGAGGAACACTTTCTTTATAGACTATGTTATGCCAGTTGAGCTAGAAGTCCCCCGAAACCATGGTCCCCAACCCTCAGCCCAGTAATTTTGTCCCTCAGGGAGTTTAGATGTATCTATGGAACTTCCATGACCTTGCCTTGGTCAAGTTGTGCTGGCTTTCTTATTATTGTGCACTGTCTTACCCTTCATCAAAGTTACCACTTATCTATTGTCTAGTTAGTATTTTTCCCTCTCCAACACTCTCCACTCTCCTCTCTAGTAACCATCAAAGATTGTTTCTTTCTGCATGTAAACCTTTTCACGAGTTTTTATAACAGTGGTCTCATGTGGTATTTGTCCTTTTGTGATGGACTTACTTCACTCAGAATAATGCCCTCCAGACTCATCCATGTTGTGAGATATTTCGAGGGTTCATCACTGTCCTTTATTGGTGCATAGTATTCCATTGTGTGCATGCACGATCGTTTGTTTATCCATTCATCTGTTGATGGGCACTGTCTTAGTCATCTAGTGCTGCTGTAACAGAAATAACACGAGTGGATGGTTTTAACAAAGAGAAATTTATTTTCTCACATTCTAGTAGGCTAGAAGTCCAAATTCAGGGCATCAGCTCCAGGGGAAGTCTTTCTCTCTGTGTTGGCTCTGGAGGAGGTCCTTCTCATCAATCTACCCCTGGACTAGGAGCTTCTCCACGTAGGAACCCCTGGTCCAAAGGACACACTGTGCTCCCGGCACTGCTTTCTTGGTGGTATGAGGTCCCCCAACTCTCTGCTTACTTCCCTTTTCTTTTATCTCTTGTAAGATAAAAGGTGGTGTAGAACACACCCCAGGGAAGCTCCCTTTATATTGGATAAGAGCTGTGACCTGAATAAGGGTGTTAGAGCCCACCGTAATCCTCTTTAACATAATATAATCTTGCTGCATTAACTACAGGCAGAGATTAGGATTTACAACACATAGAAAAATTACAGTCACAAAATAGAAGACAACCACACAATACTGGAAGTCATGGCCTAACCAAGTTGACACATATTTTGGGGGGACACAATTCAATCCATGACAGGCACCTAGGTTGTTTCTATCTTTTTGCTGTTGTGAGTAACGCTGCAGTGAACATGGGTTTGCACATGACTATTCATGTGACGGCTCTTATTTCGCTAGGATATATTCCTAGGAGTGGGATTGCTGAATCATATGGTATTTCCATTTCTAGCTTTTTAAGGAAGCACCATATCATTTTCCATAATGGCTGTACCATTTTACATTCCCACCAAGAGTGCATAAGAGTTCCAATCTCCTTGCACCCTCTCCAACATTTGTTATTTTCTGTTTTTTTTTTAAATTTTTTGTTTGTGCCAGTAATGTTGGGGTGAGACGGTATCTCACTGTAGTTTTGATTCGTATTTCTGAAATGGCTAGTGACTGTGAGCATTTCCTCATATTATTTGTTAGCTGCCTGAATGTCTTCTTTGGTGAAGTGTTTGTTCATATCCTTTGTCCATTTTTTTAATTGGATTATTTGTCTGTTTGTTGTAGACGTGTTGGATTTTCCTATAGGTTTTAGAGATTAGACCTCTGTTGAATTTGTCATAGACAAATTTTTTCCTGTAGGGTCTCTTTTACCCTTCTGGTGAAGTCTTCTGATGAGCATAAGTGTTTAATTTTTAGACAATCCCAGCTATCTAGCTTATCTTTTGGTGGTTCTGTATTGTTAGTTAAGGTATGTATCCTATTTTTTCTTGTGTAATCTTTATAGTTTTTGGTTTTATATTTAGGTCTCTACGATGGCACTGGGTTTTGGAATACATTTTGGATTAGTTTTTGCATATGGTGTGAGGTATGGGTCCTGTTTCATTTTTTTTTACAGATGAACATCCAGTTTTGCCAGCACCATTTGTTAAAAAGACTGTCTTTTCCTTATTAAATGGATTTTGGGCCTTGGTTGAAATTCCGGTGACTATAGGTGGATGGATTTCCATCTGGGTTCTCAATTCTGTTCCATTCCTTAATGTGTCTGTTGTTGTACCAGCACTGGGCCATTTTGACCACTGTAGCTGTATAGTAGGCTCTGAGGACACGTAGTGTCAGTCTTCCTACTTTGTTCTTTATCTTCAAAGTACTTTACTTACCTGAGGCCCCTTTCCTTTCCATATAGAGTTAATAATTAATTTTTCCATCTTGTTGAAGAAAGCTTTAGGTATTTGAATTGGGATTGTATTGTATTTGTAGATTGCTTTGAGTAGAATTGACATTTTCACAATGTTGAATCTATCTATCCATGAGCATGGTATTTTTTTCCATTTCTATATTTTTTTTTCATTTGGTTTCTTCCAGTAGTGTTCTGTATAGGTCTTTTACATCCCTGGTTAGATTTATTCCTAAGTATTTTATTTTTTTAGGGGCTATTAAATGATACTGCTTTCCAGATTTCCTTTTCATGGTGGTTTATTGGTCTATAGAAATCCAATTGATTTTTGTATGTTTATCTTGTATATTGCTACTCCACAAAATCTATTAGTTCTTCCAGTATTTTTCTTGTGGAGTATTTTGGGTTCTTTTTTACGTATAGCATCATATCATCGACAAAAAAGGAAAGTTTTACTTCTTTTTCACCAATCTGGATGCTCTTTTTTTTTCTTGCCTTATTCTTCCAGCTAGGACTTTCAGCGCAATGTTAAGTAAGAGTGGCGATAAAGGGCATCCTTGTCTTGTTCCTGCTCTCAGGGGAATGTTTTCAGCCTCTCTGCGTTAAGAAGGACATTGGCTGTTGTTTTTACATAAAACCTCAAAACTAGACCCATTGCTACCAAGTCCATTCCGACTCATAGCGACCCTATAGGACAGAGTAGAACTAGCCCACAGTGTTTCCACTATGGGTTAGTGAATTTGAACAGACATTTTGTTTAGCAGCCAAACACTTCACTACTCAACCATACCCTTTATTATGTTGAGGAATTTCTCATCTATATCTATTTTATTGAGAGTTTTCATCAGGAATAGGAGTTGGACTTTATCAAATGCTTTTTCTGCATTGATTGAGACGATCATGTGATTCTTTTGTTTTATTTATGTAGTAGATAATGTCCATTGATTTTCTAATATACCTGGTATGAATCCCATTTGGTTGTTTGTTGTTGCTGTTAGGTGCCGTCGAGTCGGTTCTGACTCATAGTGACCCTATGCACAACAGAACAAAACACTGCCTGGTCCTGCTCCATCCTTACAATCGTTGTTATGCTTGAGCTCGTTGATGCAGCCACTGTGTCAATACACCTTATTGAGGGTCTTCCTCTTTTTCGCTGACCCCGTACTCTGCCAAGCATGATGTCCTTCTCCAGGAACTGATCCCTCCTGACAACATGTCCAAAGTATGTAAGGTGCAGTCTCACCATTTTTGCCTCTAAGGAATATTCTGGCCGCACTTCTTCCAAGACGGGTTTGTTCATTCTTTCGGCAGTCCATGGTATATTTAATATTCTTCCCCAACACCACAATTCAAAGGTGTCAACTCTTCTTCAGTCTTCCTTATTCATTGTCCAGCTTGCACATGCATATGGTGTGATTGAAAATACCAGGGCTTGGGTCAGTCACACCTTAGTCTTCAGGGTGACATCTTTGCTCTTCAATGCTTTGAAGAGGTCTTTTGCAGCAGATTTGCCCAATGCAATGTGTCTTTTGATTTCTTGACTGCTCCTTCCATGGGTGTTGATTGTGGATCCAAGTAAAATGAAATCCTTGACAACTTCAATCTTTTCTCCATTTATCATGATGTTGCTCATTGGTCCAGTGGTGAGGATTTTTGTTTTCTTTATGTTGAGGTGCAATCCATACTGAAGGCTGTGGTCTTTGATCTTGATCAGTAAGTGCTTCAAGTCCTCTTCACGTTCAGTAAGCAAGCTTGTGTCATCTGCATAATGCAGGTTGTTAATGAGTCTTCCTCCAATCCTGATGCCCCATTCTTCTTCATGTAGTCTAGCTTCTCGTATTATTTGCTCAGCATACAGATGAAACAGGTGTGGTGAAAGAATACAACCCTGACACACACCTTTCCTGACTTTAAACCAATCAGTGTCCCCTTGTTCTGTCCAAAAAACTGCCTCTTGATCCATGTAAAGGCTCCTCATGAGCACAATTAAGTGTTCTGGAATTCCCATTCTTCGCAGTGCTATCCATAGTTTGTTATGATCCACACAGCCAAATGCCTTTGCATAGTCAATAAAACACAGGTAAACATCCTTCTGGTATTCTCTGCTTTCACCCAGGATCTATCTGACATCAGCAATGATATCCCTGCTTCCATGTCCTCTTCTGGAACCGGCCTGCATTTCTGGCAGTTCCCCGTCGATATACTGCTGCAGCCGTTTTTGAATGATCTTCAGCAAAATTTTGCTTGCATGTGATATTAATGATGTTGTTCTATAATTTCCACATTTGGTTGGATCACCTTTCTTGGGAATAGGCATAAACATGGATCTCTTCCAGTCAGTTGGCCAGGAAGCTGTCTTCCATATTTCTTGGCATAGACGAGTGAGCACCTCCAGTGCTGCATCTGTTTGTTGAAACATCTCAATTGATATTCCATCAATTCCTGGAGTCTTGTTTTTTGCCAGCGCCTTCAGAGCATCTTGGACTTCCTCCTTCAGTACCATCAGGTCCTAATCATATGCCAACTCTTGAAATGGTTGAATATCGACTAATTCTTTTTGGTATAATGACTCTATGAATTCCTTCCATCTTCTTTTGATGCTTCCTGCGTCATTTAACATTTTCCCCATGGAATCCTTCAGTATTGCAACTCAAGGCTTGAATTTTTTCTTCAGTTCTTTCAGCTTGAGAAATGCCGAGCGTGTTCTTCCCTTTTGGTTTTCTATCTCCAGCTCTTTGCACATGTCATTATAATACTTTACTTTGTCTTCTCAAGAGGCACTTTGAAATCTTCTGTTCAGTTCTTTTACTTCATCAATTCTTCCTTTTGCTTTAGCTGCTTGACGCTGAAGAGCAAGTTTCAGAGTCTCCTCTGACATCCATCTTGGTCTTTTCTTTCTTTCCTGTCTTTTCAGTGACCTCTTGCTTTCTTCATGGATGATGTCCTTGATGTGATTGCACAACTCGTCTGGTCTTCTGTCATTAGTGTTCCATGTGTCAAATCTATTCTTCAGATGGTTTCTAAATTCAGGTGGGTTATACTCAAGGTCATATTTTGGCTCTCATGGACTTGCTCTGATTTTTTTCAGTTTCAGCTTGAATTTGCATATGAGCAACTGATGGTCTGTTCCACAGTCGGCCCCTGGCCTTGTTCTGACTGATGATATTGAGTTTTCCATCGTCTCTTTCCACAGATGTAGTCAATTTGATTTCTGTGTTCCACCTGGTGAGGTCCATGTGTGTAGTTGCCGTTTATGTTGGTGAAAGAAGGTATTTGCAATGAAGAAGTCGTTGGTCTTGCAAAATTCTATCATTCGATCTCTGGCATTGTTTCTATCACCAAGGCCATGTTTTCCAACTCCTGATCCTTCTTCTTTGTTTCCATCTTTTGCATTCCAATCGCCAGTAATTATCAATGCATCTTGATTGCATGTTCGATCAATTTCAGACTCCAGCAGCTGATAAAAATCATCTCTTTCTTTGTCTTTGGCCCTAGTGGTTGGTGCATAAATTTGAATAATAGTCATATTAACTGGTCTTCCTTGTAGGCATATGGACAATATCCTATCACTGACAGCATTGTACTTGAGGATAGATTTTGAAACGTTCCTTTTGACGATGAATGCAACACCATTCTTCTTCAAGTTGTCATTCCCAGCATACTAGACTATATGATTGTCTGATTCAAAATCGCCAATACCAGTCCATTTCAGCTCACTAATGCCTAGGATATCGATGTTTATGCATTCCATTTCACTTTTGACAATTTCCAATTTTCCTAGATTCATGCTTCGTACATTCCAGGTTCTGATTATTAATGGATATTTGCAGCTGTTTCTTCTCATTTTGAGTTGTGCCACATCAGCAAATAAAGACCCCGAAAGGTTTACTTCATCCACGTCATTAAGGTCAACTCTACTTTGTGGAGGCAGCAGCTCTTCCCCGGTCATCTTTTGAGTGCCTTCCAACCTGGGGGGCTCATCTCCCAGCACTATATCAGACAATGTTCTGCTGCTATTCATAAGGTTTTCACTGGCTAATGCTTTTCAGAGGTAGACTGCCAGGTCCTTCTTCCTAGTCTGTCTCAGTCTGGAAGCTCAGCTGAAACCTGTCCTCCATGGGTGACCCTGCTGGTATTTAATACCGGTGGCATAGCTTCCAGCATCACAGTAACACACAAGCCCCCACAGTACGACAAACTGACAGACACGTGGGGGTATTTGGTTGTGGTGTATTATTATCATTATTTGATATGGTGTTGAATTCTATTGGCTAGAATTTTGTTAAGAATTTTTGCATCTATATTCATGAGTTATATTGGTCTGTAATTTTCTTTTTTTGTGGTATCTTTACATGGTTTTGGTATCAGGATTATACTGGTTTCATAGAGTGAATTTGGAAGTATCTCTTCTTTTTCTACGTTCTGAAATAGTTCGAGTAGTAGTGGTGTAAGCTCTTCTCTCAATGTTTGGTAGAATTCTCCAGTGAAGCCATCTGGGCCAGGGCTTCTTTTTGCTGGGAGTTTTTTAAATTACCTTTTCAATCTCTTCTCTTGATATGGGTCTGTTCAGATCTTTGACCTCAGTTTGTGTTAGTTTAGATAGGCAGTGTGTTTCTAGGAATTTGTTCATTTCCTCTAAGTTTTCGTATTTTGTTGGAGTATCATTTTTCATAGTACTCAGTTATGACCCTTTTTATTTCGGTTCAATCTGTTGTAATATTCCTCATTTCATTTCTTTTGGGTTATTTGCATTCTCTCCTGTTCTTCTTTTGTCAATTTTGCCAAAGGTTTGTCAATTTTGTTGATCCTTTCAAGGGACCAACTTTTGGTTTTGTTGATTCCTTCTATTGTTTTTCTATTCTCTATTTCATTTATTTCTGTTCTGATCTTCATTGTTTTCTTTCATCTAGTGGCTGGGGGCTTGTTTTGCTGTTCTCTTTCTATTCATTTGAGTTGTATAGATCATGTTTTGATTTTTCCCCTCTCTTCTTTTTTTGATGTGTGCATCTATTGTTCTAAATTGACCTCTGAGCCCTGCCTTCGCCATGTCCCAGAGGTTTTGGTATGATGTGTTTTCATTCTCGTTTGATTCTAGGAATTTTTTTTATTCCGTCTTTGATTTCCTTTATTATCCAGTAATTTTTAAGTAAGGCGTTATTCGATTTCCATGTATTTGATTTTTATCCTTGATCCTCCTGTTGTTAATTTCTACTTTGATGGCATCGTGGTCAGAGAAGATGCTTTGTATTATCTAAATGTTTTGAATTTTGTCGATGGTCATTTTGCAGCCTAAGTGGTCTGTTCTGGAGAATGTTCCACGTGCATTGGGAAAGAATGTGTACTTTGCTGCTGTTGAGTGGAGTGTTCTCTATGTCTATGAAGTCAAGTTGGTTGGTTATGGCCTTTAGATTTCCTGTATCTTTGCTAAACTTGTTTCTAGATGTTCTGTCCTTTACTGACAGTTGTGAAGTCCCCTACTACTATTGCGGAACTATCAATTTATCTTTTCAGTACTGTCAGGGTTTGTTTTATGTATTTTGGAGCCCTGTCATTGGGTGCACGTATATTTATTATGGTTATGTCCTCATGGTGGATTGTCCCCTTAGTCATTATGTAATGTCCTTCCTTGTGTTTTATACTGGATTTTGTTTTAAAGTCTGTTTTATCTGAGATTAGTGTTGTCACCCCTGCTGTTTTTTGGTTGCTCTTTGCTTGATGTATATATTTTTCCACACTTTGATTTTTAAATATATTTATGTCTTTTTGTCCAAGGTGTTCCTCTTATAGACATTATATTGATGAGTACTGTTTTTTTAATCTATTCTGCCACTCTCTGTCCTTTATGGGTACATCTAAGCCTTTTACGTTCAGTGTGATTATTGATAATCAAAAACCAAAGCTTTTGCTGTCGAGTCAATTCCGAATCATATCAACCCTATACGATAGAGTAGAATTTTCCCATAAGGTTTCCAAGGAGCTGCTGGTGGATTTGAACTACCAACCTTTTGGTTAGCAGCCTTAGTTATTAACCACTGTGCAACTATGGCCCTGACTATTGATAGGTGTGTTTATTGCTGTTATTTCATAGTTTTGTTATTTTTTTGTGATGCTGACTTTTTCTTTGTTCCTCTTACTCTTCTGTGCTGAATTTTTTTTTGTGGATTTTTTTCCATTTCTTTCATTTTTGTAGATTTTATGTTTACTGAGATGTTATGTTTTTCTTCTTTATTTTGATGAGTAAGTTTGTTAACTTTCCTTGTGGTTACCTTGAAATGTACCCCTATCTTCCTAAGTTTAAACCAATCTTTTATTGATTATATTATCTTGACTTCCTCTCTGTCTGAAAGTTCTATACCTACACCCTTTACTCCATCTTTTATTGTTCTGATGCTGTCATTTGTAAATTTTTTAGTTTTGTTTTATCCTTGAGAGTTCAATATCTACGTTAGTATTTGGCTGACACTATCTCGTGTCCTAGATCCAGGTTTTTGCCTGAGGTTTTTTGTTCTCTAACCGAAGGACTCACTTTAATAAAATTCTTGTAAGTTTGATTTGGTTTTCATATATTCTCTTAATTTCTGTTTATTTGGAAATGTCCTAATTTCACCATCATATTTGAGTGAGAGTTTTACAGGATATATTATTCTTGGTTGACAGCTTCTCTCTTTCAAGATTTTATATATGTCATTCCATTACCTTCTTGCCCGCATGGTTTCTGCTGAGTAATGATGTGTCTTATTTTTTTCCCTTGTATGTGACTTTCCATTTTTCTCAAGCTGCTCTCAGGATTCTTTTTTGTCTTTGGTTTTAGCTAGTTTTATGGATTGAATGTGTTCCCCCAAAAAAGTGTGCATTGGCTTGGTTAGTCCATGATTTCCAGAGTTGTGTGATTGTCCACCATTTTGACATCTGATGTGATTTTCCTACATGTTGTAAATTCTACTCTTATGATATTAATGAGATGAGGTTAGTGGCAGTCATGTTGATGAGGCAGGACTCAATTTACAAGATTAGGTGGGGTCTTAAGTCAATCTCTTTTGTGATATAAAAGAGAGGAGTGGGCAAAGACATGGGGACTTCGTTACCAAACAAGAAGAGCCAGGAGCATACGTTCTTTGGACCATGGATCTCTGCACTGAGAAGTTCCTTGATCAGGGGAAGATTGATGGCAAGGACATTTTCCCAAAGCCAACAGAAAGACAAAGATTTTCCCTAGAGCTGACGCCCTGAATTTGTACTTCTAGTCTCCTAAACTGTGAGAGAATAAATTTCTGTTTGTTAAAGCAATCAGCTTGTGTTATATCTGTTACAAGAGCCCTAGGTAACTAAGATAGTGAGTGTGATTGTGACATGTCTTAATGATTTTCTTTTGGGGTCTATCCTATGGTGGGTTTGTTGAGCTTCTTGGAAGGCCAGCTTTTTGTCTTCCATAATATTAGGGAAGTTTTCTGTCAGTAAATCTTCAATGATCCTCTCTATGTTTTCCATTTTCTCCCTCTGTTCTTGAGCTTCAATCGCACATAAATCTTTTGCTTTTGATTGTATCCCACATCATTCTCAGGGTTTCTTCATTTTTTCTTCATTTTTTTTCTGGTCTTTCCTCAAAGTGGTATCCAAGGATTTGTCTTCAATTTCTCTCATCCTGTTTTCCTTTGTTTCAAATTTGCCCCTAAAACCTTCCATTGTACTGTACATTTCTGAAATCTTTTATCTTTTGACTTTCTAATTGCTGTTTTCATATGAGTTCTATTTGTTTATTTTGACATTTAGTTCCTGTAAAATCATTTTCCTGAATTCTTCCACTCCTTTGTCTGTGTTTTCCCAGATTTGGTGGTGTTTTCCATGATTTTGTGTATTTTTTCCTTATTTTTGTCTGTATTTTCCTTCTTTTGTTGAAGTATTCTGAATATTAGAGTTTTGAATCCCCTATTAGGTAGTTTCAGTGACTTTTCTTCTACCAGAAGGTCTCTGGTGTTTTATTTCAGTCATTTTCCAGAGCCATCCCTTCCTGTCTTTTAAAATGTTTTAACATTGTCTGCTGTCTCTGAAACATTAAGGAATTATTTTCTTCAATTATTTATTGTAAATTGGTTTGTTTCATCCTGCTTTTTTTGTTTTATCTGGTTATATCTGGGCAGATGAGCTGAGCATGCTTTGTTGCTTGCTTGCCTGTGGGCACAATAATTGTCATCACCTTGACCAGATGGGCAGGGATGGTCATGCAGCTATGGGGTTGCAGGGAGGGCCTAGTGAGGGTGGGGAAGGTGGAGATGGGTAGTTTGCCTCACAAAATTGGGGGCCAATGGGGTGGGACCAGGGAGTGCTGTGGGGCAGGGTCTGGGGGATGGTGTCAGGGTCACTCAGGCATGTGGTATTCAGTGCAAAGTGAAGATATGTGGGAAGGAAGGGATAGGATGTGATGTGCACAGCTAAGTGGGTGAGTGAAAGAAGAAAAGAAGAGATGCCAAAGCAAAGAAACAAAGAATAGATAAATTTGAAGGAAAAAAGAAAAAAAGCAAATAAAATGGTTATGCAATAGGATTAATTGGGTGGGGGTGGGCAGATCTGGTAAGGCTGTGTGCCTCGGGCCCTCTAGCTGAGTGGTGTGGCTTGGCCTGTTGAGAAGGGACATGGACAGTGGCAGGGGCTAGGTGGTCCAGAGAGGGGAAAGAAAGAAAAGAAATCAACAAACAAAATAAGTAAATAAAATAAATAAATACGGCTGTGGGGAAGCCGGCCATTGGGGATAAGTGGAATGGGGTGGCGGCAAACTGATGTCTCTCTCCTTGGGGAGAATGTCATGGCTTGTCAGAAAGGGGAGGAGGCAGCACAGGGCCGAGCGAGGTGGGAGAGAGTAGGAAAAGGCAGAAGGGGAAAGATAGAGAAAAATAAAAAACGTGGTGCTGATGGAGCTGGCCTATAAGAGCTGCTCAAGTCCTGGGAGGCCATGTGCCAGAGAGTCTACAGCAAAGCAGTACACCACAACCCACCAAGAATGGGGGACAGCACATGGGCTAAGTGGGTGGGAGAAAGGAAAGGAAGGGAGGGAGAAAGAGATAAGAAACCACCACCACAGCAACAATAACAAAAAAACTTAAAACAAACAAACAATAAATAAAATGGTGCTGAGACAGTTGGTCAGTAACAGTGGCACAGACCCAAGGAGGTCAAGTGCAGCGACTCTCCAGCTGAATGGTGCAGTATGATCCCCCAAGAAGGGGCGGGGGCAGTGCACAGGGCTGGGTGGCTGGGACAAAGGAAAGGAGAAAGAGAAGAAACAGAAAAAAACAAAATAGAAAAAGAACAACAAAAAAAAATCACAACCTGTCAAGAAGGGAAGAGGGTGGCACATGTGGCTAGCTGTGTGGGAGAAACAAAAGGAAGGAAGGAAGAGAGAAACAAGTAAAAAAAAAGCCAAAAAATAAAATTAAAAAACAAACAAAAAAATGGCACTGAATGGGCTAGCCAGTGGGAACAGGGTGGACCTGGGTGGCAGTGAGCCAATGTCCCTCATGCTGAGCAACCATGACTCATTGAAAGGTGGCAGAAGACACATACAGGAAAGAAGGGTGGGGGTAGGAAAGTGCATATCCCTGGTTATCGGTTGCTCCATCTCCTGTTGGGAACTCCATGAAGTTACCTTTCTGTACTCCCTGTCTACATTCCTTGGTGGTTATAGACCAAGATGGAGAATCCATGCCACTGCATAGCTCTCTTTGTTCTCTGTTCTCTGTCAGTTTCTTATTCCTTTTGGTGCTTGATCAAGTTTTTTATTCCTTCATTTGGTGCTTAGGGTTCCAGGATTGGTGTTTGTATCTGTTTTACAGGTCTTTGCTGCAGAGGGATGGCATGGTGGTTCTGTATAGCACCATGTTGGCTCTGCTTCCCCTCTTGCTGTTTTTTGTTTTCTTCTCATCTCAGTTCATTTTTTTCCACACTTGATAGTTCTCAAATTATTAATTCATAATTTATGAATGATTTTTGGCAATGTTCAGACATGAAAAGAGTGGAGAGATGGTCTTTTGGAGACTAAATGTGTATATATATATATATGCATGTATATATATGTACATATATATATACAAATACACACATGCATAAACCCACATGCATGTGTGTGTGTGAATTTTGTAGAAAAATCAGAGTTTAGAAAGAATAGGGTAGCAAGAAAGAGATAGAGATGGATAGAAAGCTAGAGCTCAAACCAGTTTTTAAACCTAAAAAATACTTATTTTAAATATTGATAGTGGTTGCTTTCTACTATTGTCATGTAAATTAGGCAAATAAAACAGATTGTCTTGAAATCTTGAATCGTAAATGCCATGCTCTTTGTTTTCCTCCAGGCAATGCTTTAAAAGGTGGCAAGAAGTAAGGAAAGAGTCCCACAATAGTAAAAGATAGATAGCAGTCACATATTTTAAGTGAGCAATAAAGATGATTGTAAGTAACTATGCGCTATGATTTCTGTGACAGAAAGCAGAGGGAATTAGGCATTTTAATATCTAAGAGAGAATTTCCTTGACTATGCTTCCACAAAATTTATACAAAATTTTTATAGACAATAATTTTGTGCTTGCCTTTCTTACCACTGTACTAAGCATTTGGGAGATATGAGGACAGAATCCTTGATCTTCAATAGCTTATTTGTAGAAATAAATTTATTAGTTTTAAGGATATATATCTGATTAGGTTACTGCTGTTACTTAACTCTATGACTAAAGCATTATAAAAAAAAAAGCATTATGGTTACTACTATAATTTAAAACAATATTATGCACAGAGTACAGGGCCATGCATTTTGCTCCATGCATCAATTGTTGCTGCCATCCTATGCCATTTGGAGATATCCTATTTATTATCTGGTTTGACCTTGGATATTTGAAATTAAATCTGGGCATTGGATGAAATTTTTAAATTCTGAATGAAATTCACAGAGGTGATAATCTAACTACAGATTAGGAACTGTATTTTTGCATATTCTCTAGTTTTGGAGCTAATTGATTTATTATAGATCTGTATATTCATTAAAGTTTTTTGCATATGAGGTGCATAAACGTAGATAGGTACATCTCTCTCTTTCTCTCTATCTCTCACTCTCTCCAAATATAATACTTCATTCCTAGATGCCAGGTCTAGCAAATTAGCTCTTCTTAGGTAGATATATCAAATGAAGCTATAACACCTATGATAAAAAGCAATTATATTTGTGTTTGAATAATCAGAGTCATTGCTTTTCGTGTTTAGTCTTCTCTTATTGCAACCCTTGTCAATTCGTACATTTAGCTGCACACGTCTTCTGAGCCTCTAAATGCTGCCTATTTAATCTCGTTGAGATTTACGTATTTCATTCCTCAGTGTTCTCAAGAACCATATAAATACTAAAACAAAGCAACAAGGTTATAATGCAAATGATTTCTATTAATAAGCTGCAAGTATGTTTGAACAATCATATGAAAATGATGAATTATAATGATTTCATAACAATGTGTTAAACTAAAAACTCTAAGTACCCATAAAAAAATCCAGTGCCGTCGAGTTGATTCCGACTCAGAGCAACCCTGTAGGACAGATTAGAACTGCCCCATAGAGTTTCCAAGGAGCGCCGGGCGGATTGTAACTGCCGACCCTTTGGTTAGCAGCCGTAGCACTTAACCACTATGCCACCGTACTCATAAGATAAAATACTAGAAGACGGAAAAAAGAAAGCCAAAATGGATGAGTGGCTTTTAGTTTTTCTGAATCCCTGTACCTATTACTAGGAGCCTGGTATAGGGTTGTTATGAGTCAGAATCGACTCGACGGCACTGGGTTTGGTTTTTTTTGTTTTGGTTTCTAACCCTTGCCTCCCTCATCTCCTGCACCTACCCATCCCTAACAGGGATCAATTGATCAAATATAAAGCCTCAACTTTACCTCCAATTCCTAGGATTAATCCTATTATTATTGTTATACTATTATTATTAGGTACTGAAGAGTTGTTTTGTACAACAGAACAAAACACTGCCCTGTCCTGCACAATTCTCAAAATTGTTGCTATGTTTGAGTCCATTGTTGCAGTCCCTGTGTTAATCTATCTCATTGAGAGCCTGCCTCTTTTTCTCTAACCCTCTAATTTATCAAGCATTAAGCCTTACTCCAGGAACTGGTCCCTCCTGATAAGACGTCCAAAAAATATGAGACAAAGTTTTGCTATCCTTGCTTCTAAGATGCAATCTGACTGTGCTTCTTCAGAGACAGATTTGTTCATTCTTCTGGCAGTCCACAGTATATACAGTATTCTATGTCAACATCACAATTGAAAGGCATTAATTCTTCTTTGGTCTTCCTTATTCATTGTCCAGCTTCATGTGCACATGAGGTGATTGAAAATATCATGGCTTGAGTCAGGTGCACCTTGGTCCTCGAAGTGACATTTTTGCTTTTTAACACCTTAAATGGGTCTTTTGCAGCAGATTTGCATGAAGCAATACTTCACTGGATTTCTTGACTGCTGCTTCCATGGGCATTGATTTTGAATCCAAGTAAAACAAAATCCTTGACAACTTCAGTATTTTCACCGTTCATCATGTTGTTGCTTATTGGTCCAGTTTTGGTGATTTTTGTTTTCTTTTTTTATGATGAGGTGTATTCTATACTGAAGGCTATAGCCTTTGATCTTCATCAGTAAGTGCTTCAAGTCCTCTTCACTTTTATCAAGCAAGGTTGTGTCATCTGCATATTGCAGGTTATTGATGAGTTTTCCTCCGTTACTAATGGCACATTCTTCTTCATATAGTCCAGTTTCTTGAATTATTTGCTCAGCATACAGATTGAAAAAGTATGGTGTAATGATAAAGCTTTAATCTACATCTTTCTTAATTTTAAACCATGCAGTACTCTCTTGTTCTATTCGAATGACTGCCTCCTAGTCTATATACAGGTTCCTCATGAGCACAATTAAGTGCTCTTCAATTTCCATTCTTTGCAATGTTATCCATAATTTGTTATGATTGACACAGTCAAATACCTTTGCATAGTCAAAAAAACTCATGTAAACATCTTTCTGGTATTCTCTGCTTTCAGCTAAGATCCATCTGACATCAGCAATGATATCTCTCATTCTATGTCCTCTTCTGAATCCAGCTTGAATTTCTGACAGTTCCCTGTCAATGTACTGCTGCAAATGTTTTGAATGATCTTCAGCAAAATTTTACTTGTGATTTTAATGATATCGTTCAATAATTTTCTCATTCCATTGGATTACCTTTCTTTGGAATGGGGACATACGCGATGTCTTCCAGTCAGTTGGCCATGTAGCTGTCTTCCAATTTTCTTGACATAGATGAGTGTTTTATCTGTTTGTTGGAACATTTTCAATTGGTATTCCATCACTTCCTGGAGCCTTGTTTTTCACCAATGCCTTCAAGTGCAGCTTGGACTTTTTCCTTTAATAATATCAGTTCTTGATCATAGGTTACCTCCTGAAATGACTGAATGTCAACCAATTCTTTTTGGGAACAGTGGCTCTGTGTATTCCTTCCATTTTCTTCTGATGCTTCCTGAGTTGTTCAATATTTTGCCCATAGAATCCTTCAAAATTGCAACTCGATGCTTGAATTTTTCTTCAGTTCTTTCAGTTAAGAAATGCCAAGCATGTTCTTCTCTTTTGGTTTTCTAAGTCCAGATGTTTTTGCATTTTACTACAATGCTTTACTTTGTCTTTTTGAGCCAGGCTTTGAAATATTCTGTTCCGTTCTTTTACTTCATCATTTCTTCCATTCACTTTAGGTACTCTACCTTCAAAAGCAAGTTTTAGCAACTCTTCTGATATCTGTTTTTTTTTTTTTTCTTTCTTTCATGTCTTTTTAATGACTTTTTGCTTTCTTCATGTACGTTGTTAGAGAAGTCTTAGGTCATTAGCATTAAATGCTTTAATCTAATCTTGAGGTGGTCTCTAAATTTAGGTGGGAAATACTCAAAGTCTTATTTTTGCTCTTATGGACTTGTTTTAATTTTCTCAGCTTCAGTTTGAACTTGCATATGAGAAATTGATGGTCTGTTCTGCAATCAGTTCCTAGTCTTGTTCTGACTTACGCTGTTTAGCTTCTCCATCATCTCTTTACACAGATGTAGTTGGGATTAATCCTAGTTTGAACCAAAAGTGGGGTAAAGATGCCTAGCACCTAACATGATAGCCCATTACTGGGTTCATTCATCCAACAGCCAGTTATTGGGAAAGCAAGGATGACTTAAAAATGATCCTTATACTTAAGAAGCTCAACACCTGGTGGGAAGAGGAATAAAAAATAGCATATAATCACAATGCTGGATGAATTGTGTTATCATAGTAGTTCATACAATGTGATGTAATAGAGCAAACAAGTTGAAGAGTCATCCTAATCATGTGAAGGCTTCTTGTATGATTGTAAGAGTTCTTCAGGAGAAGATAAAAGATCTTTGCCAGGAAAAATCTCACGTAAAGTGCATGTGCGAAGAAGGATGCAATAATCATAAATGTTTTAGAAAGATGCAACTGGATGTAGTTTTAAGACAAATTAAAAATATGATGAGACTAGAGGCAGAGAGATGGCTAAGAGAGTTATCAATAATCTAAACAAAAGATATTGATGATTAAAACTCAGACAATGGGTTGCAGATGGAGACAGAAGAAGTACCTGATGATGCATTGAACTTCAAGTATATGAGAGAATTAGAAGTCAGAGTTTATTTTCAACTGTTAACTTGTTAGTCTGAATGAATTATCATGTTCTTATTACTGAGAAAGAATATAGGAAGATAAACATGCCTGATGGAGAAGACTTTAGTTTTAAATATACTAGGTTAAGGTTCCTGCAAATACAGAGACTATTAGGTGAATACATTCATTAGGAAACTGGAAATGTGAATCTTAAGAGAGAGGAGGGCTGAAGTGTGCTGAAGAGTCATTAGTGTAATTATTCACATAAAAATCCCAGATTTCACTGTTCACAATTGGCAAAAAAAGTCTTTTCCTTTTTTTCTCACTGTCTCTTAAAACTATGGAAAAATTCTTCAACAGATCCCACTATCATTCTTTGATTAAAATAAAAACCCTCCGGTCATTTTTTTATTCTCAAGAATAGTCTCAGTTCCCTAAAAACAATGACTAGTCTAGGTAATTCTCAGACTCTGGCTTTCTTGGAGTATGTTCTAAGCTCACTGTTGTGGGCACTTCCATGTAGCCTTTGGAAATTGTCTTTCCAAGAACACCTGACTATAGATTTCTTTGATGTAGCAATACTCTCTCTGGCTGGCTACTTCCTATATCCTCCTTAGATTCTAAAAATGATTGTACATCACTAGTCTTTGCTGCGGTCTCAGCCCTTCTGCTGAGGTAGCCTTACTCCCCAGGCTTTGGGAAGTATACATCTATTCCCTATCACCTGAATAATCACAGCTGGCTTCCAATATTGCCACTTCTTTATGCTCTGACACTAGGTGGGCTGTTCCATTCTTTAAATATCTCAGGCACTCCACACACCCTTATATTCATGCAAACTTCAGGAGACAAATGTTAAACTGTTAGATATTTGTGGTAAGAGGAAAGCTGCCCCCTCCTCTCTTCCATGAGGTGGAGGGATAGAAAATTTAATAGCATTCCAAAAGGTCTTTCCAAAGAAACTCTCATTTTTTCTCTCTTCCTCTTGAACCTCAAGATTTTTCTATCCTCTAGGCAGTTGTTAGATTAATAGTGTTTCAAATCAAGTTTTTGATCACAAAATTGCAATATCCTAAACAGATGATTTAGAATCTAGTTTTGAAATAAGGGAGCACTTCACAACTACTGCTTTGTTCTTAGCTTTTTAACGTCTAAATTAATTGAGACAGGGGAGATCCCAACTAAAACATTGTTAATCCATAAAATAAGAACAAATAAAATGCCCGGTGAGATCCTATAGGGAAAGAAGACAACTGCTGAAGTCAAATCTCTAGAAAGAATCTTAGACATCTAGGAAGGAAACCAATGAAATGCACTGAAAAAGGGTGATGAGAATGAAAAAGAGAACCAGAAAACATTGTGTGTAGGCTGACAGAGGAGTTAGTTTAAGAAAGAAGAAGTGTTCTACAAGGATATGTGCTGCAGAATGAAGACTGACATATGGATATAAGAATTAGAGGGCATTCATGTTGTTGTCCTTGTTAGTGTCGTTGAGTCAGTTCAGACTCATAGCAACTATATGTACAACAGAATAAAACACTGCCCAGCCCTGCCCCAGCCTTGTAATTGTTGTTGGTGAGTCCAAATGAAAGCAAAAGTTAGATTTCAATGAATTGAGATGTTTGAAGGGGAAGGGAAGAAGAAATCTGACAGTAGTTAAAAGAACAAGAAAAAAGGATTATTTGTTTGCTTGATATGGGGTAGGGGAGTAAGGATAGGTTTAAAGGTCTTATCACATTTGCAATTAGTCAGGTCAATCATATTTCTTCCTAGTTTCAGAGAATGAGTCCACTCTTGGTGCCTCAGACCACATAATTGTGTTCATCTATGGTTTCTTTCCCAAGTTTTCATTCTGGTAACTTTCTTTGTACCTATGGTCTTAGGTCTGAGGTGAATTTGATAGAGAATAGGATCATTGCCCAGTGACTAGGACCTTGACTGACATAGATGTGTAAGTACCACCTGATACATATTTGTCCTCATGATTCAATGCTAACTGTTGGGATACTCTCCTACTTTATCATAGGATTCCACCTCCTTGGTGACTCATTACCTGGACAAGTCTGTATATTGTTATATATTGTAACCTTGGTCTCTGGCTAGTAAGGCAAGCCAGTTTACCCCATCCTACCCCACTTCCAGCATTTTCTTGCATTCCCTATCCTGTAAAAAGTAGAAACCAGATCTAAAGACAATGGGTAATGCACAACTTAGAAGATATTCTAAGGCCACATCTGAATAAATTAAGAAGACTCTTCATTTCTTGATATCTGTTTTTCTCCTGGAGCTAAACAAAGCCCAGTGTACTCTGGGAAATGCCTCTGTCTTCACTCTCCTTAGCTGTTTATAACTAGGGTGTTGAAAAAAAATTGTTAAATTTAAAACCCTTGTTTAACCCAGCTCTGATAGTGACGTTATATAGTTGAAGTAAATTTTCAAACACATTTATCCTTGGGTAAGATAAACAAAAATGTTTGGGTATCATTAATTACTGCACAACAAGTAAAAAAAAAAAATCAGAACAAATAACACATTCAACACCATTAGTTTGTGTTTTAATTAGTTGCTTTGAAAAGGCTAATTGGATAGGAAACAGATCTTCCTTTTCATTAATATTTACCAAAGGGAAAAAAGTTGACATTTCACTCCATCTAAAGATCTGTTTTGTATCCAATTAGCCTTTTCAAAATTCTCACCACTCGTCTATCAGTTTATCATATGACGGTGGCTTATGTATTGTTGTGATGCTGGAAGCTATGCCAGCAATATTTCAAACACCAGCAGGGTCACCCATGGTGGACAAGTTTCAGTTGACCTTCAAGACTAAGACAGACTAGGAAGAAAACTCTGGGGATCTACTTCTAAAAACATTGGTCTGTGAAAATCTAAGGAATAGCAGTGGAACATTGTTTAATATAGTGCTGGAAGATGAGCCCCTCAAGTTGGAAGGCACTCAGAATAAAACTGGGAGAAACCTGCCTCCTCAAAGTAGAGTTGACCTTAATGATGTAGAATGAGTAAAAATTTGGGGATATATATTTGCTAATACGGCACAACTCAAACGAGAAGGAATAACTGCAAATATCCATTAATAATCAGAACATGGAATGTACGAAGTATGAATCTAGGAAAACCGGAAGTTGTAAAAGTGAAATGAAACACTTAAAGATTGATATCCTAGGCATTAATGACCTGAAATGGACTGGCATTGGCAATTCTGAATTGGACAATCATATTGTCTACTATGCTGGGAATGGCAAATTGAAGAGGAATGGGTTCACATTCACTGTTAAAAAGAACATTTTGAGATCTATCCTGAAGTATAACGCTGTCAGTGATAGGATAATATCCATATGCCTATAAGGAAGACCAGTTAATACAGCTGTTATGGATTGAATTGTGACCCATAAAATGTGTATCAAATTAGCTAGGACATGATTCTCAGCATTGTGTGATTGGCCAAAATTTTGTCATCTGTTGTGATTTTTCTATGTCTTGTAAGTCCTAACTCTATAATGTTAATGAGACAGGATTAAAGGCAGTGTGTTAATGAGGCAGGATTTAGTCTAGAAGATTAGATTGTATCTTGAGTCAATCTTTTTGAGGTTTAAAAGAGAGAAGCGAGCAGACAGACAGAACTTCCTACAACCAAGAAAGTAGTGCCAGGAGCGGAGTACATCCTTTGGACCTGGGGTCCCTTCCCTGAGAAGCTCCTAGACCAGCGGAAAATTGATGACAAGAACCTTCCTCCAGAGCTTACGGGGAGAGAAAGCCTTCTACCCTACTAAATAGTAAACTAATAAATTTCTGTTTGTGGAAGCCTTTCATTTGTGGTATTTCTGTTATAGCTGCACTAGATAGCTAATGCAACAACTGTTATTCAAATTTATGCACCAGCCATTAATGCAAAGATGAAGACATTGAAGATTTTTACCAACTTCTGCAACCTGAAATTGATCAAACAGGCAATCAAGATGCATTGATAATTACTGGTGATTGGAATGCAAAAATTAGAAACAAAGAAGGATAGATAGTTAAAAAAATATGGCCTTGGTGATAGAAATGACACTGGAGAACATGTGACAGAATTTTGCAAACAAATAAATTATTCATTATGAATACCTTTTATCAACAACATAAGTAGGAACTATACACATGGACTTTGACAGATGGAACACACAGTAATCAAACTGACTACTTCTGTGGAAAAAGAAGATGGAGAAGCTCATTGTCGTCAGTTAGTGCAAGGCCAGGGGCCAACTGCTGAACAGACCATCAATTGTTCACATGTAAGTTCAAGTTGAAGCTAAAAAAAATTAAAACAAGCCCATTAGACTTAAGTAAGATCTTGAGTATATCCCACCTGAATTTAGAGACCATCTCAAGAATAGATTTGACTCATCAAACACTAATGACCAGAGACCAGACAAGTTGTGGGATGATATCAAGCACATCATACTTAAAGAAAGCAAAAAGTCATTAAAAAGACAGGAAAGAAAGAAAATACCAAAATGGATGTCAGAAGAGACTCTCAATCTTGCTCTTGAACGAAGAGTAGCTAAAGTGTACAAAAGAAAAGATGAGGTAAAAGAGCTGAACAGAAAATTTCAAAGAGCAGCTCAAGAAAACAAAGTAAAGTGTTATAATGAAATGTGCAAAAATCTGGAGTTAGAAAACTAGAAGGGAAGAATATGCTTGGTATTTCTCAAGCTGAAAGAACTGAAGAAAAAATTCAAGACTGGAGTTACAATTAGCTGAAAGAACTGAAGAAAAAATTCAAGACTGGAGTTACAATTAGCTGAAAGAACTGAAGAAAAAATTCAAGACTGGAGTTGTAATTTAGAAGGATACTATGGGCAAAATACTGAACTATACAGGAAGCATCAGAAGATGGAAGGAATACACAAAGTCACTGTACCACAAAGAATTGGTCAACATTGAACAATTTCAGGAAGTAGTGTATGATCAAGAATCGATGGCAATATAAGAAGAAGTCTAAGCTGCACTGAAGTCACTGGTGAAAAACAAGGCCCCAGGAATTGATGAAAAATCAATTAAGATGTTTCAATAAATGGATACAACGCCAGAATGCTCAAATGTCTATACCAAGAAATTTGGAAGACAGTTACCTGGCCAACCAACTGGAAGAGATCCATATTTGTGCCCATTCCAAAGAAAGGTGATCCAACCAAATGTGGAAATTATCCAACAGTATCAATATCACATGCCAGTGAAATTTAGTTGAAGATAATTCAAAAATGGTTGCAGCACTACATTGACAGGGAACTGCCAGAAATTTCAAGCCAGATTCAGAAGAGGACATGGAACAATAGATATAATTCCTGATGTCATATGGATCCTGGGTGAAAGCGGAGTATACCAGAAAGATGTTTGCTTGTGTTTTATTGACTATGCAAAGACCGTTGTCTTTGTGGATGCTAACAAATTATGGATAACACTGCAAAGAATGGGAATTCCAGAACACTTAATTGTGTTCATGAGGAACCTGTACATAGATCAAGAGGCAGTCATTCAAACACAACAAGGGGACACTGTGTGGTTTAAAGTCAGGAAAGGTTTATGTCAGGGTTGTATCCTTTCACTATGCTTGTTCAGTCTGTATGCTGACCAAATAATCCAAGAAGCTGGACTATACAAAGAAGAGTGTAGCATCAGGATTGGAACAAGACTCTTTAACAATCTACAATATGCAGATGACACAACCTTGTTTACTGAAAGTGAAGAGGACTTGAAGCACTTACTGATGAAAATCAAAGACCACAGCCTTCAGTATGGATTATACCTCAGCATGAAGAAAACAAAAATCCTCACAACTGGACCAATAAGCAACATCATGATAAACGGAGAAAAGATTGAAGTTGTCAAGGATTTCATTTTACTTAGATCCACAAACAACGCCCATGGAAGCAGCAGCCATGAAATCAAACAATACATCACACTGGGAAAATATGTTACAGAAGACCTCTTTAAAGTGTTAAAGAGCAAAGATGTCACTTTGGGGACTAAGGTGTATCTGACCCAAGCCATGGTATTTTCAGTTGCCTCATATCCATGCGAAAACTGGGCAGTGAATAAGGAAGACAGGAGAAGAATTGATGCATTTGAATTATGGTATTAGTGAAGTCTACTGAATATACCATGGACTGCCAGAAGAGCAAAGAAATCTGTCTTATTAGAAGCAGAGCTAAAATTCTCCTTAGAAGCAAGGATGGTGGGACTTTGTCTTATGTATATTGGATGTGTTATCATTAGGTACCAGTCCCTGGAAAAAGACATTGTGCTTGGTTAAATAGAGGATCAGAGTAAAAGAGGAAGATCCTCTAAAAGATGGATAGACACAGTGGCTCCAACAATAGGCTCAAACATAGCAATGATTGTAAGGATGGTGCAGGACCGGGCAGTGTTTCCTTCTGTTGCACATTGGGTCACTACGAGTCAAAACCAACTAGTTAGCACCTAACAACAGCAACAACAATGAAATTCCATATCATTTATAACTCTGTCATCCATGAGTACTGGACTGGGCTACTGCTCCTTACAGGTCTCCTTCAGCTTCATGACTTTCCCCTTTTATAATCTCAAAAAGGATAGACATACTGATCTTTCCCAATTTACTTTGATTTTATGTTTAATTATGAAGAAAATGCATAGAGAGGAAAGCTGCATGGACATTCAGAGTAAATTTTCTTTTATTTGCTGGCACTATAAAAGTCCAAAGATGTGTCATATTGAGAGAGAATTTTCTAATTAATTGTAGGCATAATTACAGGTAATGGTGGGCTGTAAAGCAGCCTACAGCTTGATTTCTAGGTATTTATTATACTGCTATTTTCTTTTATTTTTCTATCTTCTCATGCACTGGGATAGTTTGTCTATGAAAAGTGCCATTTAAAATGAATAGGCTCACCTATCGTCAACATGCCCAAAATTCACACCTTTAGTCATTAATTTTGTACATACATTCTTATTCTTAAATACTGATGGTCTCACTTTCGGAGTTCTTAATCTTATTTATTCTTTTTCTTTGCATATTGAAATATGTCAGCAACTCCTTATTACTTACATTAGGTTACTTAGGATTTTATGAAAATGGTTATTCAGTGCAACTGTACGTTGAATAAGAAGTTATATTCCAACATTTATGGCTAGTTCGGTTGAATTTTACAATCTCCCTCTAAAGTTAAATTATTTACACCAAGAAAGGTAGAATAAACCAATTTTTTTCCCTAACAATCATAGACTTTTAGTTTGTTTTTTCTGGATTTTTTTTTTTTCTGTTACTTTACAAAGTTAGCCCTTTAATAATGAAAGAGAAAAAAATTAAGCATATGAAATTGATGTAATTTGCATTTCTAAACTCTACTAACATTTTCTGAACACTTACTATATTATAGGCATTAAGTCACGGTTCAAGAGAGAGACAAGTAAAAATAATTACAACACAGTGAACATACTATATTCATCATACCCAGTTAACATCTTGCTTAATATCCAGTCCCTCCTTCTTTCTTGCCAACAGAATTCTGATTTTGTTACTTGGAATGATGAATACACTTAAATACTCACTATCTCAGTTTCCCTGTGGTCATGTGACAAAATTCTGAAAGAAAAAAAAAAAGAGAGAGAGAAAGAATGACAGTCAGAAGTGAAAGTCAGCTGGGAAGTTCTACCCTGACAAGGGAATAGGTAATGATCTGACATCATTGGTGGGTACACTGGGTTGAATAGTATTTCCCAAAAATTCACATCTACCTGGAACCTATGAATGTGAGATTATTTGGGAAGAGATCTTTGCAGATGGAATCCAGTTAAGATGAAGTCATACTAGATTAAGGTGAGCCCTAAGCCCAGTATGACTGGTATCTTTATAAGAACAGAGCAATTTGGACACAGAGAAACACACAGTGGAAAAGGCCATGTGACGATGGAGGCAGTGATTGGAGTAACGTATCTATAAGCCTAGGAACACCAAGGATTGCCAGTAGCCATCAGAAGTTAAAGAGGAAAAGAAGAATTTTTTTTCCCCAGAGACTTTGGAGGGAGCATAAGTCTACTGACATCTCAATTTCAGATACCTAGCCTCCAGAATGTGAGAGAATAAATTTCTGTTTTTTTAAGCTACCCGGTTGTGGTACTTTGATACAGCAGCCCTAAGAAAGTTGTATAGTGAGATTTATGCTCAAGATTTTATTGTTCATGCTGGTAAATCAAAGTAATTGATACAATAGAAAAAATGACTTTGTCACATATGATTGGGGTGTCCCATCAAAATTTGGTAAAATCAGAACAAAATATCTTAGTCTCAAAGAAGCTAAAAAACAAAAAACCACTGCCGTAGAGTCCATTCTAACTCATAGCCATGCTATAGGACAGAGTAGAACTGCCCAATAGGGTTTCCAAAGCGTAGCTGGTGGATTCGAACTGCCGACCTTTTGGATAGTAGCCTAGCTCTTAACCACTGCGCCACCAGGGCCCTAAGTGATAGCTATATTAATAGCCAGAAATAATGCTAGCCCACTCCTCACTATTTGGCAGGGGTATGAAAGAATGACAGAGCCCTATCCAAAGCCAGGCAGAAGGTGGGTGTGAGGAGAACGAAAGATTGCTGTGAACATATCCCATTATCATTCTATAATCCAATTTCATTTTACCAGGCTTCTGTTTGAGGGCAAATTTTTAGTTCAAGAAAAACACCACCCAAGAGACAGAAAGGGCCAGACTCCATCAGCCTGAGACTGGATGAACTAGATGGTGCCCGGCTACTACCAATCACTGCCCTGATATGGAACACAACAGAGAATCCGTGAGCAGGAGCAGGAACAGGAGAACAGTGGGATGCAGATCTCAAATTCTCATAAAAAGACCAGGCTTAATGGTCTGACTGACACTAGAGGGACCCTGGAGGTCATGGTCCCTGGTCCGTCTGTTAGCCCAAGATTGGAACCATTCCCAAAGCCAACTCTCCAGACAGGAGCTGGACTGGACTATAAGACAGATAATGATACTGATGAGGAGGGACCTTTTTGGCTCAAGTAGACACATGAGACTATGTGGGCAACTCCACTCTGGAGGCAAGATGAGAAGGAAGAGGGGGACAGGAGCTAGTTGAATGGACATGGGGAATACAGGGCGGAGAAGAGGAATGTGCTGTCTCATTAGGGGGAGAGCAGCTAGGAGTACATAGCAAGGTGGGTATAGCTTTTTGTATGAGAGACTGACTTGATTTGTAAACGTTCACTTAAAGCACAATAAATAAATTAATTTTAAAAAAGAAAAACACCAAAAACAGAGAAGTTCAGAAAACCATGGGTGCCTGAGAAGTTACAGAGTGAACAGAGCTGTGAAAAATTATTGCCAATTCAGTGTGCATTGTGAGTGTAAAGTGGAGTTATTAGCTTTTTAAAATATCGTATTCAAATTTCTTTATCCAAATAGATGTCTTCTCCTTCAAAGTGGTCACAGTTTGAAGATTCATTCCAATAGCATTTATACTGTTCAAATTTCTTTTGGAATGCTTCTTTAGAGATATATTTTAGAACATATCATACACTTTTAAATAGCCTCATGATTAGTATCTACTTGTCTCTTGAGGTGGATTCGACTTACGGATATGGCCAAACGGTCAAACTTTATGATTAGATTTGGTGATCAAGTTTGTGGAACGTGTTTGTTTGTTCAAAAGAAGGTATAACATAATACCATGAGAGTTTTGAGTGTCTTGGCTTTGAAGGATAATCTCATATACAAAGCAACAATTTACTCACATGCAGTAGAATATATTTATTAGCAAGTCAATACTCTCCTGAATAATTAATATGTTGTGCTATATGACAAGAACAAGATCCTCCATAAAGGCTAATTATTTCTATTCTAAATATTAAAAGTATGATGGCTAAAAATGCTTTATAAATTCTGTATTCTTCAATTAATTATTTCTAAGTTCTTCAAGAGGAAACAATTGCTTAAATACTGAGTAAAATGATTTTAGCCTATGCATTGTCTGTGACATTCAAGAAGGGCTAAAAGTTAATTTTATTTCCTTGGCAATTTTTAAAAAGATTCAACTCTTGAGTAAGCAAAGTGCCAGGAAAAATTTTCATGGATTGTCTAGAGTCTGAGATACAGGTAGTTCCACACTTGAATACACTGAAACTTTCATTCTTAATGTATGGATATCAAGAATTCTCTCTACACAATTTCTCCTGAGAGACCATGAAATCCTTCCATCTCTCTCAACACTAACCTTAGTTGATTCCTTTGCAGAACCAGAATTTATCACCCACTATTCTCCAACCCTTTCCCTCTTCCAACTCTTAGAGACGTAAAATGAATTAAGTGCTTCCTAGTTATTAGTAGCAATAGTTAAAATGAATTGAAATTAATGCCATGTTATGCCATTACTCTTCACAACCAACCTGAAAGATAAAAGGTATTAATTGTTCCCATTTTTCAGATGAGAGGTGGGTATGAGACATAGAGGTATGAGAAACAAGAGACCAGGTTTGAACTCAATCTGAAGTCTGAGGTTGAGAGATGGAAAAAGAGGTGTAAAGTTTTACTTTGGCAGTAATAACATGAAGACGTTGTCCTCAACCCAATGTCAAAATAATGATCAGATGGCATTCTTCCAGGTATTACATAAACATGCATATAAAAATGCAAAAGAAGGTGAGGACATAAAATTGACAGAATGGAGCAGAAAAACTATGGCTAATACCCTACCATCCCTGCCTTCATCTACTGATCCTACAGGCCCAATGGAAGATTTTCATCGCTCTTTTTCTTAGCCTTCTGTTATAATAGGACCTTGGAGTTAAGCAGCCAATATTACTTCAAGTCATGTGATGTATTATGTTGGCATTCCTAAGACAACAAAGTGGCTGGAAACAGATTTACAGGATTCGCAAAATGAGGAAGGCCATGAAGTCAGGCTTCATAGCATAACTATGTGCAGAAGAGCCCGAAGATCTTCAATTTTACTTTCCCATTAGCCCTACTCAGCTACTCTCTGTATCTCACACAGATTCCCTCTCTTAGGCTTTTGGAAGTTTTGTTGTTTTTTTTTCTTTGCGCTATATGTCTATCCTTTAACTCAAATTTAATAGCTTCTCCTTCCAAATGTGAGTTATCTGGGACCCATCTCTCAGTTATCTAATGTTGCTACAACAGAAATACCACAAGTGAATGGCTTTAACAAACAGAAGTTTATTCTCTCACAGCCTAATAGACTAGAAGTCTGAATTCAAGGTTCCAGCTTGAGGGGAACACTTTCTCTCTGTAGGCTCTGGAGGAAGGTCCTTCCCATTAATCTTCCGCTGGACTAGGAGGTTCTCTGAGCAGGGACCCAGGTCCAAAGGACACACTCTGCCCCTTGCGCTTCCTTGGAGCTATGAGATCCCCCTGTCTCTCTGCTCACTTCTCTCTTTTGTATCTCAAAACAGACTGATATAAAACATAACCTAATCTTGTAGATTGAACCCTGCTTCATTAACATAACTCTCTAATCCTGCTTCAGTAACATCATAAAAGTAGAATTTATAAAACATAGAAAAATCACATCAGATAACAAAATGGTAGACAATCACACAATACTGAGAATCTTCGCCTAGCCAAGTTGACACACATTTTGGGGCAACACAATTCGATCCATAACACCATCCTTCCCTTGAACCCTCCTCCTACTTTCTAACTCCAACATCTTTTAATTTCTCTAATCTTTCCATCTTTGAAATTAAAATTTTCTGGTTAAATAATTCAGTTGGTCAATTTTTAGTTTTATGCCATGCCAAGTCATATGTGTTGCCCAACCTGCATAAATTTGTTCTTTTTGGGTGAGGTGCTCATGCCTGCTCCAGATATCTTGATCAAGGTGGAAGTGTAAGATTGCTTAGTATCAAACATGGCTTCCTAGGCTGCCCGTGACATAAAGCTGTTTTTCTTATTAGGAGATATTGGCGCAATAAATATTTTGAATGTTGTCTAGTACACTCTTATGCTCTCTTCCCTCTTTTGTACTCCTGCCCTTATCATCACTCCCCCAGAATCCTGAAACAGTTTCTCTGGCTCCTCCCCACCCGTCTCTCACTTCCTTCAGATATTCTTATTAAAAAAAGTTGTTAACTTCATAGGCTTGAGGTACACTACAATAGATCATATTTTCATTCTTTAAATACTTTGTCTTACTTCTCATTTTCTTCCTGCATATTTAGCCATTTATTCAATCTCCTTCAATCTTCTTCTTTTATTGACCTCAAAAATTTGAAGCATCTGTGGAATCATTAGAATTTTCCACAAATATTCTTTCTTTTCCTCAGGGCACATGGTAAGATTGCCCTTTCCCATCCACTTGTAATTAGATTTGGCCAGGTGGCTTGCTTTGGGCCATAGAAATATGAGTGTAGGCAGTATGTGGCAGAAGCTTTAGGAATCTGTGCATACTATATCACGTTCTCTTTCCTTCTGCCATGGTGAACAACAGAGTTTCACAGTAGTGGTTCCTCTTTAAATGAGGCCCCGGAGTAAAGACAAGGTGGAAAAATACCCCACTCAACCTACTCTGAAAATGCAGTTGTGATTCCAACTCATCCAACCCTATTGGACAGAGTAGAACAGCCCCATAGGGTTTCTCAGGCTAAAATCTTTACAGGAACGGATCGCCAGGTCTTTCATCCCATGGAACTGCTGGTGGGTTCAAACCACAGACCTTTACGTTAGCAGCCGAGTGTTAAACTTTTGTCCCTCTGAACATGCAGAATGAGTGAGAAACAAGAGGGTTGTTTGTTACTGAATTATAATCTAACTGATCTTGACTGATTAGAGCCATGGTGATCAGTCGTGGATGTCCTTCTTTTTACTATTAGCAATCATTCCTTTGTTGCTGCGATGGTTAAGGCCGGGTGTCAACTTGGCTAGGTCATGATTCTCAGTGGTTTGGCAGTTGTATGATGTGATAACTTTCATGATGAGATTTGATATTATGTAATCACTTCCATGATGGGATAAGCTGTGAGTAGCCAATCAGTTGAAAGGGAGTTTCTGTGGCCATGTGGCCTGCATTGAATATAAGTAGATAGTCTTGCAAGATTTGGGTGCTCCTTGCTCTTGCTGGATCCTGCAGCTGGCTTCTGTTTGTCCAATCTCTGGTTCTTGGAACTTGAGCTAGCAGCTTACCTGAAGTCTTGCCTGCTGATCTTGGAATTCATCGATCTTTGCAGCCTGTGAAAAAGAGCCCTGCTCTCTGACCTGGTGATCTTGGGATCACTAGCCCCTGTGGCGATGCGAATCAGAAGAAGCCTCTATCCTGAGCCGTGGACTTGGGACATTCCAGCCTCTACAACCATGTGAGCCACTTCCTTGATATAACTCTCTTTATATATATATATATATATATATATACACACACACACAAACATTTTTTTTTTTTTTTTTTTTAGCATTACTGGTTTTGCTCCTCTAAAGAATCCAGCCTAAGATAGTTGTTCTTATCTGGTCCTTATCCCATGTATTTAAATGTAATTTGTATGCTGATAATGTACAAATTTTCTTTAGATATGACTTCTCCTCTGAACTCTTTATTTGAATCCCTGCTTAAATTTAATATTCCTAACATAACTCTAATTTTCCATTGTTACCTTAAACTTCTCATTAGCTGTATTTACCATCTTCAAGATGTTACTACTCCTCACCCTGGATTCCTGGCCAAAAACTTGGCCAAAATCTTTGCTTTCTCTCTCTCTCTTTCTCACACACACACACATATAGCCATTTCATTTGCAAGTTCTGTTGGCTTGAACTCCAAAATACATATTGAATCTGACCAATTATTACCACCTCCACTACTGCCATGCTACTCTTAAGTCTTTAACATCACTTGATGGATTATTTTAATAGGATATCACTGTTTCCCTGCCACCTCTCTGGCTTCTCTACACTCAATTTTCTACTAAGCAGCCATAGAGATCTTTTTTTAAATAAGTAAGTTAGGTCTCTCCTTTGCTTAAGGCCCCCTATCACACTTTAATATCTGAAATCCTGGCCCCTGTCCATATCTCCAACTATGTTTCCTATATTATTCTTCTGTCTTGTTTAATTCAAGCTACACTGACTTTTTCCTGTTCCTCAAACATTAAAAACCAGTTGCCATTGAGTCAAATCCAAACTCATGATGACTCCATGTGTGTCAGAGTAGAACTGTCCTCCATAGGGTTTTCAATGGCTAGATCACCAGGCCTTTCTTCCAAGGCACCTCTGTGTAGACTCACACCTTTGACCTTTTACTTAGCAGCCTAGTGTGTTAACCATTTTCATGACCCAGGGACTCCTTTCGAATGTTAAGTGTGGTCTTCTCTTAGCAGTTGCTTTTCCTCTGCTTATAATATACTTTTTTTTTCTGAGTTAGCAAATCCAGTTCTGTATTTCATTCAGGTTTCTCTTCAGAAAAATCTTCCCTGATTACCCTATTGTGGTAGACATGAAGATGTACCACTCAGCTCTTATTTCAAAAAGAACACATTACTCAGCTGCTGGAAGTGCAATCAGCAGACAGCTTCTAGTGGTCAGCTCCTTCAGGGTCTGCGTCCTTTGCATAAAATGGCTCACTTGAGGTCATGCCCGTTCTGTGACCATCTACATTTGTTGACTGAGTAATGCAGGGATAGACTTAGTGATTTTTAACCTAAAGGGGACATTTTATGGGGCAATACTTACTTCAGGACTCCTCAGTGACTTGCCTGAGGCTTCGTCTCAGCCACATCACAATTCAACTCCTTCCTCTGTTTTAAGAATTCAAAACACTTCTACTATTAGAGATTTATTATAAACTGTGACAAAAGTAAGATGTTCTTTTCTTTAATTCTGTGAAAGATAAGCGCAACAGATCTTTGGCTGTCCTGTTCATCTTTGCATCATTAGTCATGATGGATAGTCTACTTACAAAGGCAATTACATTATGTGTGATTTTGACTCTTGATGGAAAAAGATAAATTAACTGTGGGTTTATGCAACATAACATCTAGAATTGCATTTGGAAAAGAGTTCCAAGTTGAATAGCATCCAGACCAGTCAAATCGCCATGAGCTTGGCTTCTTCTATAACATTCTTTTAGTAGTTAATGCTGTTTTTATGTTTCCTAACTGTCTGTCCTGGGTGGATATGATTCCAGTGGGTCACCCAGTCTCTTGCCTATAGTCACAATGGATTCATTTACATCTTATTTGCATAGAAAAATCATCTTGTATATACTTATACCAATACAAAGACAGGGCAACAAATAACTCTAATCAATTACTCATGCACTGATGGTGCAGAGTCAAAGTGTTCAAGTGATGCTATTAAAATCTTCCTTAACATCAAAATCTGGTAGATAAAGTAGCCACACAGCACCATTAAAAAAAAAAAAAAAATCTTAAAACTGCTTGAGTTTTCTTATCTTAAAGATTTTACTTTATTGAGGGCATACAGTTTCTCATAAATCAGTATTCCTGATTATCGCTCCATTCATTTTCATGTTTTTTCTTCTTCTTTATTTTGTCAGGTTCTCTTTCCTTTTTCTTTGTCTTCTTTCCTGTCTCTTGTCTTTTCTGCCTATAGCTAACTTCACTTCTCTCTGCAGCCTCTTCCTCCCTCTTACTCTTCATTTCTCCTTTCCAAACACAAACCACGAATAGTGAAGAAGAGAGTCAGATAAAAATGAACATAGAGATTGATAGTGGAATGACCAAGCTGGTCTTTATCACATAACTCATATTTCATGCAGTCCATGTTTCTTTAATTTTATTTTGATGTGCTCTTTGAAAAAGTTAGTTCATACTTAAAATAACTAAACGATCCATTTTTGTAGTTTTTTTGCAGCAAAAATAAATCTTCAGAAGAGATTGTTGTTGTTGTCCTGTGCCATCAAGTCAGCTCTGACTCAGGGTGACCACTTAAGATGGAGTAGGCTGCTCCATAGGGTTTTCTTCTTTATTGTGCTTTAAGTGAAAGTTTACAAATCAAGTCAGTCTGTCATACAAAAAGTTATATACACCTTGCTATGTACTCCTAGCTGCTCTGCGCCTAATGAGACAGCACATTTCTCCTCTCCACTCTGTCCCCCATTCATTCAGCCGGCTTCTGTCCTCCTCTGTCTTCTCATCTCACCTCCAGATAGGAGCTGCCCACGTAGACTCATCTGTCTGCTTGGGCCAAAAAGCTTCATTCCCCACCAGTATCATTTTCTGTCTTGTAGTCCAGTTCAATCCCTGTCTGAAGAGTTGGCTTTGGGAATGCTCCAGTCTTGGGCTAACAGAGGTCAGGGGACCATGACCTCTGGAGTCCCTTTCATAGTGTTTTCTTGATTGTAATCTTTATGAAAGCAGATTGTCAGGCTTTTTCTTCCACAGTGCCTTTGGGTGGGTTCAAACTGCCAATTTTTCAGTAACCAACCAAGTACAAACCTTTTGTATCACCTAGGGACTTATTCAACAGAGATTACTAGCAGTCATATTTTATTCTGCTGTAAAAATTGTTTCAAGACGTGGCAGGATGTCATAAGAGAAAGAGCCAAGAAAAAGGAGAAAATAGAGACAGAGAGAAGGACAAACTCACCCCATCCTTGGCCTGCAAATGTGTTATCATACTTTGAACAAAAAAATATGAAACAACGATTTAAAAAAGAAAAAAAACACATCCATAACGTGGGAAAATCATTTTACACTGAAGCCCTGGTGGCACAGTGATTAAGAGTTTGGCTGCTAACCAAAAGTTCGGTAGTTCAAATTTACCAGCTACTCCTTGGAAATCCTATAGGACAGTTCTACTCCCACAGAGTTCCTATGAGTCAGAATTAACTCCACAGCAATGAGTTTTCTTTTTTTAAATTAACTGTGTGCCACTGGGCTGTCATCAGTATTAACTTAAGTTTAAGTTAATAGAAACTTAAAAATCATAAACTATCTTCTCTTATAATCATAACTTACAGATGAGAAAACTGAGATGCATACATATTTTGATATAAAGACTCAAAACATTGCTTCATCTGAACCATATGTTCCATACTATGTTTATAAATTTGAAAGATAGTTACCTGGCCAACCAACTAGAAGAGGTCCATATTTATGCCTATTACAAAGAAAGGTGATGCAACTGAATGTGGAAATTATCAAACTATATCAGTAATATCACAGGCAAGTAAAATTTTGTTGAAGATCATTCAAAAGTAGTTGCGGCAGTACATCAACAGGGAACTGCCAGAAATTCAAGCCAGATTCTGAAGAAAACATGGAAAGAGGGATATCATTGCTGATGTCAGATGAATCCTGGCTGAAAGCAGAGAGTACCAGAAAGATGTTTACCTGTGTTTTATTGACTATGCAAAGGCATTTGACTGTGTGGATCAGAATAAATTACGGTTAACTTCGTGAAGAATGGGAATTCCAGAACACTTAATTGTGCTCATGAGGAACCTGTACATAGACCAAGAGGCAGTCCTTCAAACCAAACAAGGGGATGCTTCATGGTTTAAAGTGAGGAAAGGTATGCGTCAGGGTTGCATCCTTTCACCATACTTATTCAATCTGTATGCTGAGCAAACAATCCCTGAGAAACTGGAGTACTTGAAGAAGAATACGGCATCAGAATTAGAGAAAGACACATTAACACCCCGCGTTATACAGATGACACAATCTTTCTTGCCAAAAGTGAAAAGGACTTGAAGCACTTACTGATGAAGATCAAAGACCATCAGCCTTGAGTATGGATTATACCTCAATCTAAAGACAACAAAAATTCTCATAAGTGGACCAATAAGCAACATCATGATAAATGGATAAAAGATTGAAGTTGTCAAGGGTTTCGTTTTATTTGGATCCACAATCAATGCCCATGGAAGCTGCAGGTGGGAAATCAAATAATGCATTGCATTTGGCAAATCTGCTGCAAAAGACCTCTTTAAAGTGTTGAAAAGCAAAGATGTCACCTTGGGGACTAAGTCTGACCTAAGCCATGGTGTTTTCAATTGTCTCATATGCATGGGAAAGCTGGACAATGAATAAGGAAGACCGAAGAAGAATTGACAACTTTGAGTTATGGTGTTTACAAAGAATGTTGAATATACATACCATGGTGTCATGGATTGAATTATGTTCCCCCAAAAATGTGTGTATCAATTGGGCTGTGCCGGGATTCACAGTATTGTGTGATTTTCCTGTATGTTGTAAATCCTACCTCTATGATGTTAATGAGGTAGGATGGCTGGCAGTTGTGTTAGTGAGGCAGGACTCAAACTACAAGATTGGATTGTGTCTTGAGGCAATCTCTTGATATGTAAAAGAGAGAAGTTGGGAAGAGAGATGGGACCCCTCATACCACCAAGAAAGCACTGCTGGGAGCAAAGCCTGTCCTTTGGAACCAGGATTTCTATGCAAAGAAGTTCCTAGTCAGGTGGAAGTTTGATGAGAAGGCCAACAGAGAGAGAAAGACTTCCCTTGGAGCTGACACCCTGAATTTGGACTTTTAGCCTACTTTACTGTGAAGATATAAATTTCTCTTTGTCAAAGCCATCCGCTTGTGGTATTTCTGTTATAGCAGCACTAGATGACTAACACACGTGGATTGCCAGAAGAAAAAACAAATCTGTCTTGGAGGAAGTACGGCAAGAAAACTCCTTAGAAGCAAGGACAGCAAGACTTTGTCTCCCATACTTTGGACATGTTATCAGGAAGGACCAGTCCCTGGAGAAGGACATCATGCTTAATAAAGAAGATGGTCAGCAAAAAAGAGGAAGACCCTCAATGAGATGTTAGCTGTTACAATAGGCTCAAGTATAACAAGGATCGTGATGATGGCACAGGACTGGGCAGTGTTTCGTTCTGTTGTACATAGGGTTGCTATGTGTTGGAACTGACTTGACAGCACCTAACGACAACATTAATTAGGGACATAGTCCACTAAGAGCAAGAGGCTATATGCTTATAAAAGAGAAACAGGATTTTAAAAAAGCAGAGAAATAATGCTATTGTATGTACAGATGAAAAGATCAGAATAGTGAAGAAGTCCCAAGTTCATGTTGTACAGGAATAATTGTTTGAGGAAGGTTAAGATTTTTACTCAGTAGGAGAAAACAATGGTGATTACAGAGTGATTTCCAAATACTTGAACACATGCCCCTTGGAAGTTGGAATGTATTTTGGGGGTTCTTCAGACATATAACGAGGGCCTTGTGAGTGGAATTTATAGAAAAATCTGTCTTTCTTGACTCAAAAACAGTAAGACTTTCACCTTTCAGACTTTGTACTGTGAGGGTCAATTAAAGAGTACCTCTAGACTTGAATTGGGTGGGAGTGGGCAGTGGCATTGTCATTATTTAAAAAACCTTAGTTGGTTTTCAATAAATGTAAAGGTTTCCAGCACGTGAAACTTGTTTTCAAACCTCTTGAGGGATTTTTGCAGAGCTTTTTCAGTAACCTACTGTCTTCTATCTGTGCAACACAGAGAACAGAATGGTTTGGGCCTAAAGCGAGACAAAAGTGATTTTTGTTAGATATGAGAATTTTCTGGCAGCAATTTTTCTTAAGTGATGGAATGTGTAATACACGAAACTGTAATGTCTTCACTGGAGTCTTCGCATACAGGCCACATTCTCCTTTTCTGCGATGGTTTAAATTTTCTTGCAAGCATGAAATGGATGTAATGACTTATTCCAAACACTTGATTCTTTGAAAATATAGCAACATTTAATTTATCCAGCATCATTCAGGAATGAATTTCTCTGTAAAGCAAAGGTTCTAAATAAATATGTTCAAGGTCAGTGTAAACACTTTTGCTATAAATCTTTCCAAAGTTCATTGAACTGTTTAAAAGTGTTTGATAAAACCCATTGCCATCTACTCCATTCCAAAATTTTTTTATGCTTTTTGAAAAATTTTTATTGTGCTTTAAGCGAAAGTTTACAAATCAATTCAGTCTTTCATAAAAAAATTTATGTATACACCTTGCTGTTTTCTCCTAGTTGCTCTCCCCTTAATGAGACAGCACACTCTTTCCCTCTACTCTCTATTTTTGTGTCCATTTGGCCAGCTTCTGACCCCTCTGCCCTCTCATCTCCCATCCAGACAGGAGGAGCCCACATAGTCTCATGTGTCTACTTGATCCAAGAAGCTCACTCTTCACCAGTATCATTTTTTATCCCATACAACAACATAGTCCAGTCTAATCCCTGTCTGAAGAGTTGTCTTTGGGAATGGTTCCTGTCTTGGGCTAACAGAAGGTCTGGGGACCATGACCTGTGGGGTCCTTCTAGTCTCAGTCAAATCATTAAGACTGGTCTTTTTTTACAAGAATTTGAGGTCTGCATCCCACTGCTCTCCTGCTCCCTCAGGGGTTCTCTACTGTGTTCCCTGCCAGGGTAGTCATCGGTTATAGCCGGGCACGATCTAGCTCTTCTGGTCTCAGGCTGATGTAGTCTCTGGTTTATGTGGCCCTTTCTGTCTCTTCGGCTCATAATTACCTTGTGTCCTTGGTGTTCTTCATTCTCCTTTGGTCCACGTGGGTTGAGACCAATTGATGCATCTTAGACGGCCACTTGCTAGTGTTTAAGACCCCAGATGCCACTCTCCAAAGTGAGAAGCGGAATATTTTCTTAATAGATTTTATTATGCCAATTGACTTAAATGTCCCCTGAAACCATGATCCCCAAACCGCTGCCCCTGCTACTCTGGCCTTGGACGCACTCAGTTTATTCAGGAAACTTCTTTGCTTTTGGTTTAGCCCAGTTATGCTGACCTGTCCTGTATTGTGTGTTGCCTTTCCCTTCACCTAAAATAGTTATCTACAATCTAATTAGTAAAAAGCCCTCTCCCTCCCTCCCTCCCTCCCTCCCCACTATTGTAACCATCAAAGAATACTTTCTTCTCTGTTTGAACTGTTTTTCAAGTTCTTGTAATAGTGGTCTCATATAATATTTGTCCTTTTGCAACTGACTAATTTCACTCAGCATAATGCCTTCCAGGTTCCTCCACGTTATGAAATGTTTCACAGATTCATCATTGTTCTTTATGGATGCTTAGTATTCCATTGCGTGAATATACCATAATTTATTTATCCATTCATCCGTTGATGGGCAGCTTGGTTGCTTCCATCTTTTTGCTATTGTAAACAGTGCTGCAGTGAACATGGGTGTGCATGTATCTGTCCATGTAAAGGCTCTTATTTCTCTAGTATATATTCCAAGAAGCAGGATTGCTGGATCTTATTGTAGTTCCATTTCTAGTTTTTTAAGGAAGCACCAAATCAATTTCCAAAGTGATTGCAGCATTTTACATTCCCACCAGCCATGTATAAGTGTTCCAGTCTCTCCACAACCTCTCCACCATTTATTATTTTGCGTTTTTTGGATTAATGCCAGCCTCGTTGGAGTGAGATGGAATCTCATTGTGGTTTTGATTTGCGTTTCTCAAACGGCTAATGATCCTATTTCCTCATGTATCTGTTAACTACCTGAATGTCTTCTTTAGTGAAGTGCCTGTTCATATCCTTTGCCCATTTTTTAATTGGGTTATTTGTCTTTTTGTAGTTGAGTTTTTGCAGAATCCTGTAGATTTTAGAGATCAGACACTGATCAGAAATGTCATAGCTAAAGACTTTTTCCTAGCCTGTAAGTAATCTTTTTATTCTTTTGGTGAAGTCTTTGGATGAGCGTTAAGTGTTTGATTTTTAGGAGCTCCCAATTATCCAGTTTCTCTTCTGCATTGTTAGTAATGTTTTGAATACTGTTTATGCCATGTATCAGGGCTCCTAGCATTGCCTCTATTTTTTCTTCCAAGATCTTTATTGTTTTAGATTTTATATTTAGGTTTTTGATCCATTTTGAGTTCATTTTTGTGCGTGGTGTGAGGTATGGGTCTTTTTTCATTTTTTTGCAGATGGATATCCAGTTATGCCAGCACCATTTGTTAAACAGACTGTGTTTTCCACATTTAACTGACACTGGGCCTTTGTCAAATATCAACTGCTCATATGTGGATGGATTTTATGTCTGGATTCTCAATTCTGTTCCATTGGTCTATGTATCTGTTGTTCTGCCAGTACCAGGCTGTTTCAACTACTGTGGCAGTATAATAGTTTCTAAAATCGGGTAGAGTGAGGCCTCCCACTGTGTTCTTCTTTTTCAGTAATGCTTTACTTATCCGGGGCATCTTTTCCTTCCCTATGAAGTTGGTGATTTGTTTCTCCACCTCATTAAAAAATGTTGTTGCAATTTGTATTGGAATTGCACTGTATCTATAGATGGCCTTTGATAGAACAGATATTTTTACAATGTTAAGTCTTACCCATGAGCAAGGTATTTTTTTCCACTTACATAGGTCTCTTTTGGTTTCTTGTAGTTTTCTTCGTATAGGTCTTTTATGTATCAGGTAAGATTTATTCCTGTGTATTTTATCTTCTTGAGGGCTACTGTAAATGGTATTGATTTGGTGATTTATTCTTTGAGATTACTTTTGTTAGTGTAGAGAAACCCAACTGATTTTTGTATGTTTATCTTGTATACTGATATTCTGCTGAACTCTTATGTTAGTTTCCATAGGTTTCTTGAGGATTCTTTAGGATTTTCTGTGTATAAGATCATGTCATCTGCAAATAGAGATAATTTTACTTTTTCCTTGCCAATCTCTTTATTTCTTTATCTAGCCTAATTGCTCTGGCTAGGACCTCCAGCACAATGTTGAATAAGAGTGGTGATAAAGGGTATCCATGTCTGTTTCCCGATCTCAAGGGGAATCCTTTCGGACTTTCTCCATTTAGGATCATGTTGGCTATTGGCTTCGTTTAAATGCCCTTTATTATGTTGAGGAATTTTCCTATTTTGTTGAGAGGTTTTATCATGAATGGGTGTTGACCTTTGTTAAATGCCTTTTCTGCATCAATTAATAAGATCATGTGGTTCTTGTCTTTTGTTTTATTAATATGATAAAAAAAAAAAAAAAAATTGCTTTTCTAATGTGGACCCATCCCTGCATACCTGGTATGAATCCCACTTGGTCATGGTGAATTATTTTTTTGATATGTTGTTGAATTCTATTGGCTAGAATTTTGTTGAGGATTTTTGCATCTAAGTTCATGAGGGATATAGTTCTGTAATTTTCTTTTTTTGTGGTATATTTACCTGGTTTTGGTATCAGCGATATGCTGACTTCATAGAATGAGTTTGGGAGTATTCCATCCCTTTCTATGCTCTGAAATGCCTTTGTTAGTAGCGGTGTTAACTCTTCTCTGAAAGTTTGGTAGAACTCTGCAGTGAAGCTGTCCGGGCCAGGGTGTTTTTTTTGTTGTTGTTGGGAGTTTTTTGATTACCTTTTCAGTCTCTTCTTTTGTTATGGGTTTATTTAGTTGTTCTATTTCTCTTTGTGTTAGTTTAGGTAGGTAGTGTGTTTCTAGAAATTCATCCATTTCTTCTACATTTTCAAATTTGTTAGAGTACAATTTTTCGTAGTAATCTGATACGATTCTTTTAATTTCACTTGGTTCTGTTCTGATATTGCCCATCTCATTTCTTCTTCGGATTATTTGTTTCCTGTCCTGTTTTTCTTTTGTCAGTTTGGCCAATGATTTATCATAGTTATTAATTTTTTCAAAGAATCAGCTTTTGGTCTTGTTAACTCTTTCAATTGTTTTTCTGTTCTCTAGTTCATTTAATTTTGCTCTAATTTTTATTATTTGCTTTTTTCTGGTACCTGATTGTTTCTTTTGTTGCTCTTTTTCTATCTGTTCAAGCTGTAGGCATAATTCTTTGATTTTGGCCCTTTCTTCTTTTTGTATCCGTGAATTTATTGATATAAATTGACCTCTGAACACTGCTTTCACTGTGTCACAAAAGTTCTGATAGGAACTGTTTTCATTCTCATTGGATTTTATAAATTGCTTAATTCCATCCTTAATTTCTTCTATAACCCAGTCATTTTTGAGTAGGGTATTGTTCAGTTTCCAAGTGTTTGATTTCTTTTCCCTGCTTTTTCTGTTATTGATTTCTACTTTTATGGCCTCATGGTCAGAGAAGATGCTTTGTAATATTTCAATGTTTTGGATTCTGCTAAGGCTTGCTTTATGACCTAATATGTGGTCTATTCTAGAGAATGCTCTGTGTGTGCTAGAAAAGAATGTGTACTTGTCTGCTGTTGGGTGGGGTGTTCTGTATATGTCTATGAGGTCAAGTTGGTTGATTGTGGCCTTTTTTTGCGATTCTTTCTGTATATTCTGTCCTTCACCAAAAGTGGTGTGTTGAAGTCTCCTACTATAATTGTAGAGCTGTCTATCTCATTTTTCAATGCCGTTAGAGTGTGTTTTATGTATCTTGAAGCCCTCTCATTGGGTGCATAAATATATAGTATGGAATATCCTCCTTGTATATTGTCCCTTTAATCATTATATAGTGTCCTTCTTTATCCTTCGTGGTGAACTTAACTTGAAACTCTATTTTGTCAGAAATTAATATTGTCACTCTAGCTCTTTTTTGGTTGTTGTTTGCTTGATATATTTTTTTTTCATCCTTTGAGTTTTAGTTTGTTTGTGTCTCTAAGTCTAAGGTGTGTCTCTTGTAGGCAGCATATAGATGGATCAGGTTTTTTTTTTTTAATCCATTCTGCCACTCTCTGTCTCTTTATTGGTGCATTTAGTCCATTTACATTCAGCGTAAATTATGGATAGGTATGAGTTTAGTGCTGTGATTTTGATGTCTTTTTTGTGTGTGTTGTTAACAGTTTCTTTTCCCTACTTAATTTTTTTTGTGCTGAGTAGTTTATATGTTGTCTTTCCTCTTATTTGTTGTTGCTGATTTTGTTTCTGCTGAATTTCTATTTTTTCTTGCATTTTACTTTGATGTGTAGTGTTGTTAGTCTCCTTTGTGGTTATCTTAATATTTACCCCTATTTTTCTAAGTTTAAACCTAAATTTTATTTCTTTATATCGCCTTGTCTTCCTCTCCATATGGAAGATCTATGGCTACATTTCATAGCCCTCTTTATTGTTTTAATGTTGTCTTTTTTACATAATGACATTGCTGTTTCCCTGTTTTGAGCATTTTTTTATGTTCTTTTATTTTGTGATTTCCCTATCCGGGTTGACATCTGATTGCTCTGTCCTGGTTTCTAGTCTTGGGTAGTTATCTGATATTATTGATATTCTAACCAGGGAACTCCTTTTAGTGTTTCTTGCAGTTTTGCTTTGTGTTTTACAAATTTCCTAAACTTCTGTTTGTCTGGAAATGTCCTAATTTTGCCTTTATATTTGAGACAGTTTTGCTGGATATATGATTCTTGGCTGGCAATTTTTTTATCTTCAATGCTTTATATAAGTCATCCCATTGCCTTCTTGCCCGCATGGTTTGTGCCAAATAGTCTGAGCTTATTCTTATTGACTCTCCTTTGTAAGTGACTTTTAGTTTATCCCTAGCTGCTGTTAAAATTCTCTGTCTTTGGATTTGGCAAGTTTCATTATCATATGTCTTGGTGACTTTCTTTTAAGATCTACCTTATCTGGAGTTCAATGATCATCTTGGATAGATATCTTCTCATCTTTCATGATATCAGGGAAGTTCTCTGTCAACAAACCTTCAACAATTCTGTTTGTATTTTGTTATCCCTTCCTGTTCTGATACTCCAATAACTCATAGGTTACTTCTTTTGATAGAGTCCCACATGATTCTTAGGGTTCCTTCATTTTTTTTTTAATTCTTTTATCTGATTTTTCTTCATATATATTGGTGCCAAGGGCTTTATCTTCATTCTCACCAGTTTTGCCTCCCACTTGCTGAATTCTGCTCCTCTTACTTACTATTGAGTTGTCTAATTTTGTAATTTTGTTAATCTTCTGAATTTCTGATTGCTCTCTCTATGGATTCTTGTAGCTTATTAAATTTTTCATTATGCTCTTGAATAACCTTTTTAATTTCTCCAACTGCTTTTTCTGTGTTTTCCTTGGCTTGTTCTGAGTATTCCCTGATCTCCTTCCTGTTGTCTCGAAGGTTTCTGTATATTAATCTTTTGTATTCTGCATCCAGTAATTCTAGGAATGCACCTTCATCCAGAAGATCCCTTGAATCTTTGTTTTGAGAGCTTGTTGAAGCGATGATGTTCTGCTTCTTTATGTGATTTGGTATTGACTGTTGTCTCTGAGCCATCTATAAGTTATTGTATTAGTTTATTTTATGTTTGCTTACTGTATCCTAGCTTCTTGCTTTTTTTTTTTTTTTTTTTTTTGATATGCTTAAATAGGTTGCTTGAGTGAGCTAGTGGCTAGAGCTGTTATCAGGTATATGAGCCTAGGAGTCCATTCACTTTTCTTGTATGGATTCAGCTCAGGTGTCCAGGTAGTTGGTCATCAGGTGTGTGGTACAAGCTCTGTCTTACAGTCTTAGAGGGGCAGGTGTGATTGGAGTAGGTGCCAGTATCTGGTTACAGCAGGGGTTCAAGCTTTGAACAAGGCAAGGGGCTGACAACTATCCCCCAACATCTTTGAGGAAAGCACATCCCTGTTCCTTAAAGCACACAGGTGGGTGGGCTCTGCAGATGGACCATGGGCACCCAATGCTTTTGGTTGTAAGGATTGGGAGGTATCAGTTACCCTTGGACCCATGTTACAGGTGTCTGGGTGACATGAGTGGAGCCACCAGTCCTTAGGCCCCTGATGTGAGTAGGTGAGGACCCGGTTTAAGAGGCAAAGTGGTGTCAAACATCAAACACCAACCTCTCCACCACACAGCTGAAACAGTTGCAGTCTGCCAACAAGGGCTTATTCTCCTGAAATAGGCCCACACAGGTCCATTCAGAGGGAAAGTTATTCAAAGTCCGTGGACTATTTATGCCTGGACAGGAGACTTTTCTGTCCTGAGATCCCCAGATTAGTGGATCTGGCAGATTATCTTTCCCCAATTGTGAATTTATTCCTTCTCCAAGGCCAGGAGAATGGCTCAGAGTGTTCAGCAGAACCTATCTCAGGTCCAGGGAAATCAACAGCCACTGAACCTAGCTTGGGGGCTGGGGCCACAGTAAAATATATGCAAATACTTAGCTTTTTCTGAAAGCGCCAGTCTTCTCTGGTTCTGGAGGTGTGAGTAGGCTGTGCAGCTGGCGGTTTCTCCCTGAGGAAACCGTGGCCAAATGCTACCATAAGCCCACTGCAGTCACTCCCAGGAATGGTGCCTGAATGTTCCCGTTGACTCAGGTCTGGCATCTCCTCTCTGCTTCTGAACATCTCTCCCTCCTCCTGCCACTCGATCCATTTTCTAACTTTTCATTTGATGTTCAGGGTTCCTAGCTTGTCATAAATGTAATCATTTCACTTGTTTTTTCGGGTCTTTGTTGTATGAGGGATCACCGGAAGCATCTGACTACTCCACTTTCTTGGCCCCACCTCCGTTCCAACTCTTAGCAACTGTATATGACAGAGTAGAGCTGCCCCATAGGGTTTCCAATGAGCGGTTGGTGGATTTGAACTGCCAACATTTTGATTATCAGCTGAGCTCTTTAACCACTGCCCCAATAGGTTTAAAAGTATAGTATATTGAATTTATTTTAAATTATAATTTAAACTTTCATTTATTTGACAATGTTATCATTAAAACCTTAATTGTTTTAATGTGTTAATTATATTCATTTTCTCAAAGAATTTTAAACTTTGTTTTTCCATAGAGTAAATAATCTTCCTTTAAAAGTGAGCCTCAAAATCTTGGCTTCTCCTTTTTAATTCTGGACATTCGGAAGTCACATCTAATTGATGTTGATATCGGTATACTATGAAGTGTCCACCTTCTTTTTTTTTTTTTTTTTTGGTGTGTGTTGTTGCTGGAAAATCTGATAATTTGGCTTTTAGAATTTCTCTGAATTGAGAATAAATATAAATTGAATGAGGATCTGAAAATATTGCTAAAGAATAAGATGTAGGATCATTATGTGTTCAAGAAAGTTTTTGCTTGGTTCCTATGTGTTAGATATCTGTCATTGTTTAACAAATTACCCCAAAATTTAGCAGCTTAAATTGGCACACTTTTATTACCTCACAGTTTCTATGGGTCAGGAATCTGGGCACAATTTGGTTGATCCTTTAGCTTCACAGTCTCTTACAAGTCTACAGTCAAGGTTTGCAATCTTGTCTGAAGGCTCTACTGAGGCTCCACTCCTAAACTCCCTCACACAGTTATTGAGGGAATGCAGTTCTTTGTGCCTGTTGCAATAAGGGTCTGAATTCCTCACCGGCTGTTGGATGGATGTTGCCCTCAGTTCATTGCCACATGGGCCTCTCCAGTGTAGCATCATCATAGCCAGTATGAGAAAGCCTGCTAGCAAGACACAAGCCACTGTCTTTTATAACATAATCACACACAGTAATACGCCATCACTTTTGCCATATTCTGTTCATTATAAGCAAATTATTAGATTCAGACACACTTGAGGTGAGGAGTTAACACAAGCACATGAATATCAGGAGATGGAAACCAGAGGGAGCCATGTTGTTGCCTGCTATGGTTACTGTACAAATAACTGAGGCTGGTATAAAAGTACACTTGTGTGAGTCTAAAATGACTTTTGCATTGGTTTATTGCATTACCAGGCATATTTATGTGATGAAATAAAATGTGTGACGTCCAACTTACTGTAAATGATTAAATCAAATAAAATTTTAAAACTGAAAAAGATTAAACATCTATTTGAACTTTATCATTTGGTGAAAACAGTAATATTTTGGAGTTTATGTGTATTATGGTGTGTGTGTGATTTGGAGCACAATACCAAAGATGCAATCTTCTGCACAGCAAAAACTTCCAAAGTGCTTGTCCTGTAGACAAAGGTACTTAAGAAAGATGAATATGAATTATGAGAACAGAACATCAAGATGATGTGCTGTGGTAGGCATTATTCTTGATCAACAGGCAATGGATTTATTCTGAACTTTGTCCGCAACCTCTTAGTTGAAATATAACCTTGCACCTGCCATTTACAGTACCCATCCTTAGAAGTGATAAGAAATAAAAGTGACTTCACTCCTGAAAGTTTGACTCAAATGACAGTATAAGACGTACTTCAATTCTCAGAGCCACAATTATACTACCAGCATAGAGCATGTCAAAGTCTTTGCCGTGGCTAGGCGTTAAGATTTCTCCATGCATCAGGCTTATATTGACTGAAATTGGAAACTGATTGAAAAGGAAAAAGAAAGGCTAAAGCAGACCAATACCTTCAGTATGACCAGGTGTCTACATTCATTAGCACACAGATGGCATAGGATTTTGGAACTGAAGTCCAATTCACACTCAAAGTATTTTAAAAGCTTTAAATACAAGTTCAAATAGGAAAAAAAAAATTTCATTTTAAAGGTGACAGATGTAGCTAGAATAAAGACACACCACAGGGCTTTGATCTTACATACGAGCCATCTCTCTTCACATTTCAGTTCCATTTGTAATTTCAGGGAAGAACATAACTGATTCTCAAAGGAGTTGGAAAGCATTTATGGCATAGCTGGCAGGCATTATTTCTGTTGTATCTTAGTAATTAAATGATATAGCCAGCTAGTGGGGGGAAAGAAAAGGCAAAGTGAGGGTCTCCCCTGGATAAAATCATACCCTATTTCTTTCATATTACGACTGTGACAATGATGCTAATGATCGTGGGTAAGCATTGTTGATAGCTCACTTTCCAATACAACTGTCTTGAACACATAATTAAATGAAGTTGTCATGGACAGTGCACATTTAAGAGAGCATAATGCTAAAATATTAAATACCAGCTAACCTGCAGGTATTACTTCACTTGATGTTTTCCATTTCCATTAGCAAATGAGGAATCTAAAGGGAGATTAATCTATAACTGGTAAAATTAGAAACACATAATAATGTTGAAATTGAGATTTTGTCTCAAGGTTGGCGTTTCTCTTTGTTATGAAGTATACTTTCATTACTCACAATGATATCTAGGGGATTTCTGTGACTGCTCCCACCAGCCTTGCCCTCTTGTTTTATCTGTACTACCAGTCTTCTTAGAATAGCAATCCACCCTCTAGATCACTACATTCTAGTTTCTGTCTCCATCACTTGAACAAAAAAATATGCTAAAGTCACTAAAAATAAAAAATTTTTTAGTTTTTACTAGAGGCCTCCTTTTACCTATATCCAGGGAATTTATTTATCTATTTCAGTTTAATCATACCTACTTTATTGACAGCATTTCTCTCAAATCTTAGTTTTGTAAAAACAAATAAATAAATCTTACTCATTCTAGCTGTGCTTTTGGAGCCTCTCCAGTCTCTTTTAGTTAGTTAGTTAGTTATTTTGGTGAACTCCATAAGTGTAGTGTACAGTATACCACTAGTTGCCATTGAGTCAATTCCAACTGGTGGCGAGCCCACGTGTTTCAGAGTAGAACTGTGCCCTGTAGGTTTTTCAGTGGTTGATTTTTTGGAACTAGAACACTGGACCTTTCTTAGAGGTGCCTCTGGGTGGGCTTGAACCTTCCTGTTAACAAACAGTATGTTAACCATTTGCATCACTCAGGGAATCTTAGTTTGCACTCTAAGTCTTCCTGTCTCATTTGATATCCTCTTTCTGGAAAACCTGATCCTCCCTCAGACAATAAACCCTCATCTTTATAGCTATCCCTTCAGTGTCTATATCGCTGGCTCTAATCTTCTTCCTGAGCTCCAGATCAATATTTTCATCAGTCCACTGAGCAACTCTATCTGGAGGTTCCACAGATATTGCAGATTCAGCATGTCTAAAATTAAACTCCATTTCTCTTTCATTGTACTTTTCTTTCTGTGTTCTCTCTCTAGCATGAAATCTTCGGCACCCAACCAATTGTCTTAACCAGCTTTGACCCCCCCTTTTTTTTTTTTTTACCACAACCACCCCATATAATTAATTCAACAAAAACTGTTTGCTTTCCAAATGTCCTCTGTGTCTGTATCCCAGCTTAATGCCTACTACATGTCCAAATGCATGTCATTTCCCCTGATGGTATCAAAGTAACTTCCTAACTGCTCACCCTTTTTTTCCAACCTCCTTGCTTCATATCTTCAATCTTCTTTCTCCTTCCTTTTGGCCAGAAAAATATTTTAAAATGTGTAACTGATTTCTATCATATACTGCTTAAAAATTTACCTTATTACTTGTAGAATAAGTTCAAAGTCCTTAGATTAGATAAGTTTCTTCACGTTTTGGTCCTGAATACAGGAGAAGATGACTCGGTAAGCAAGGTACGCAAGGGTTTACTTTCTAATCTGTAGTGCCTATTGGATAATCTGCCTCTGCCTGAATGAATACCTTTTCAAAGCCATCGTCTGGCAATTATCTTCAAGTGCATCTTTCTCTGTCTACTTTCCACCCACTGCCATCCAGTCAATTGTGACTCAGCGGCTCTATAGGACAGAGAAGAACTGCCCCATAGAGTTCCTTATGCTGTAAATCTTTACGGAAGCAGACTGACACATCTTTCTTCCTCAGAACAGCTCGTGGATTCAAACTGCCAACCTTTCAGTTAGCAGCCGAGCACTCAACCACGGTGCCACCAGGGCTCCTTCTGTCTGCATAAATCTACTTTATTTCCTACACACATCATGTGTGTCTTCACATTTTAACAAATCTCTTAAGAATGTTCTTCCCTGCACCTACACCTGTTAAACTCATACAACCCTCAAATCCCATATAAAAATATTTCCTATTCTGTGAAACTTTCCACCGCTCTAAAAGTCAGATCAGTCATTAAAATTCATTCCCACTCTCTGCACTTCTATCATATAATATAAATGCTTATATTGTATGTAGATGTGCACAGAGCAGGAATACATATACATATATATATATCACATTGTGTATTTAATATTTGCTAGTGGCTGCTACCCCCACCAGGTCATGACCTACTTATGGACAGAGATATTACATGTCTGGAACATTGTAATTGGTCAATAAATATTTGCTGAATAAATAAATGAATGTGTGTTTTTATAAATAAATAAGCACAGGCTTTTGTGAGTAATGAGCCTTTTTCAGTCTTTCCCTTTTCCACTCTTAAAGGCCAAACTACGTGCAGTATTCTGTTCAAACCTATGTTAGTACATATTTTTAAAGCACCTTTTTATTTTTCCCAGGAATCCATATTTTAATCATTAAGTCTGTGAGGATGAAATTGCAGCTGGTGTTGTATAATTGTTCACAAAAAAAAAATTTTTTAACACACATTTTAAGGAACAGGGCATGCATGTGTGTGTGTGTGTGTGTGTGTGTGTGTGTGTGTGTGTGTGTGTGTGTAAGCAGCAGACCACATTTATAAATTGTTCAATGACTACCTTAATCTTCTCTCTCATAAACAAGAACAGATGCCTACAGATTTCCAGTGTAGTCCTCTCTGTATGAGCTTCCAGAGGAAGAACAAATTTGTTACACAAGTGCTTTTTCTTGGTAGAGAAAACTCTTTACAGAGTTTGGTTAACTCTGTAGCCAAATATATGCCTTCTTGGTTATGCTCATTGATGCTTAGCTGTGATCTACCATGCATCTCCAACATATTTTCTATTGGAAAATAATCTAAGATTATGGTGACATGTACATAGAGAAAAAAAAAAAAAAAACCAAATCCGTTGCCATCGAGTGGATTCTGACTCACAGCGACCCTATAGGACAGAGTAGAACTGCCCCAGTAGAATTTCCAAGGAGTGCCTGGTGGATTCGAACTGCCGACCGTTTGGTTAGCAGCCTTAGCTCTTAACCACTATACCACCAGTGTTTCCTGTACATTGGAGGGTGGGGAATAGCTATTCCTACTTCTGCATTTAAGAAATGAATTTTCCCCTCTGCAGACGAAGGGCTTTAAGAGTTCTAGTTTTCTTCAGCTGGGAATGCTGCATATCACTTTGTGTATCCCAGAAGATCACATGATGGGCGACAACAACAAGGCACAGCTTGTTTTGTTGAACTGTGTCTCAACTACTTAAAGCTTTTAACTAATAACGCAAAGGGAGAAAGAAAGACTAAGGATTGGGTTTTGCAATTAGAACAAAGCAAACCACGATGAAAAGTATGCTCATTTTGGATTAAAACAAGGTAAGTGTCACTCTAGAATTTCTGCATCTGGGTCATTCAGGCGGAGCCCTGGTGGTGCAGTGGTTAAGTACTCGGCTGCTAACCAAAAAGTCAGTGGTTCAAATCTACAAGCCACTTCATGGGACAAAGATGTGGAGGGCTGCTTCTGCAAAGATTACAGCCTTGGAAACCCTATGGGGCAGTTATACTCTGTCTTAAAGGGTCACTATGAGTTACGATTTATTCGACAACAATGGGTTTTTGTTCTTCCAGTCATTTAGGGCCTGCTTCAATGGCTTGTCTACTTCTCAAAATTTTTCAGCCTTTTATACGTGTCTTGGTTATCCAGTGCTGTTATAACAGAAATAGCACAAGTGGATGGCTTTAACAAGAGAAGTTTATTTTCTCACAGTAAAGTAGGTTAGAAGTCCAAATTCAGGGCATCAGCTCCAGGGCAAGGCTTTCTCTCTCTGTTGGCTCTGGAGGAAAGTCATTGTCATCCATCTTCCCTTGTTCTGTGAGCATCATAGGCTCAGGGACCCCAGGTCCAAAGTACGTGTTCTGCTCTTGATGCTTCTTTCTTGGTGGTAGGAGGTCTCCAACTCTCTGCTTGCTTCCCTTTCCTTTTATCTCTTGAGAGATAAAAGGTGGTACAGGCCACACCCCAGGGAAACTCCCTTTACATTGGATCAGGGAGGTGACCTGAGTAAGAGTGGTGTTAGGATCCCACTCTAATCTTCTCAACATAAAATGAAAATCCAAAAATGGAGGACAACCACACATGGCCTAACCAAGTTAATACATACATTTTCAGGGGGACGTAATTCAATCCATAACAACATGTGTCATGGATTGAATTATGTCCTCCCAAAATACCTGTCAATTTGGCTAGGCCACGAATCCTAGTATTATTGTGTGATTGCCCACCCTTTGGTGATTTTCCTATGTGTTGTAAATCCTACTTCTATAATGCTAATGAGGCAGGATTAGAGGCAGTTAGGCAGGACTCAATCTACAAGATTAGGCTGTGCCTTAAATCAATCTCTTTTGAGATATAAAAGAAAGAAGGAAGCGGAGAAACAGGGGACCTCATACCACCAAGAAACAAGAGCCAGGAGAATAATGCATCCTATGGACCCAGGGTCCCTGCATTGAGAAGCTCTTCAACTGGGGAAGATTGATGACAAGGACCTTTCCCCAGAGCTGACAGAGAGAGAAATCCTTTCCCTGGAGCTGGTACCCTGAATTTGGACTTCTAGCCTTGTAGACTGTGAGAGAATAAATTTCTCTTTGCTAAAGCCTTCCGCTGGTGGTGTTTCTGTTATAACAGCACTAGATAACTAAGACAATATGTGATGAGCTATTTAAAAGAAATATCCCTGCTAGTGTTGCATACATTTGCTGAAAATAAAATTCTTTAGAGTGCCCAAAGATCAAAGCCCCATAAGCCTTCTAAACCTAGATCCTTACCAATGTGTGTGAACCAAAATCTGGCAATGAAGCCAGCAAGGCATCTTTGATTCAGAAAAGAATTCATTTTCAGAATTTGGTGACTGTTAAAACATAGCTAATTAAAACTTTCTATATGTGCATGAATGTATATATGTATGAACTTTTTGTATTAGAAAGATGTGTGTTATGTAATATAGGATGATGGCTATAGGGCTGCTCACCCCGTTCAGATATTAAGCAATTTATTTATTCAGTATTAGTCATTCATTAATTCAAGATAATTATTGATTGCCTGCTAAATGCCTGTGATAGATGTTTGTTGTTAGGTGCCATCGAGTCAGCTCTGATTCATAGTGGCCATGTGTACAACAGAACAAAACACTGCCCGGTCTTGTGCCATCCTCCAATCATTGTTATAGTTGAGCCCATTGTTGCAGCCACTATGTCAATCCATCTCATTGATGGTCTTCCTCTTTTTCACTGACCCTCTACTCTACTAAGTATGATGTCCTTCACCAAGGACTGGTCCCTCCTGATAACATGTCCAAAGTATGTGAGACGAAGTCTCTCCACCCTCACTTCTAATGAGCATTCTGCCTGTACTTTTAAGACAGATTTGTTCATTCTTCTGGCAGTCCACAATATGTTCAATATTCTTCACCAACACCATGATTCAAAGGCATCAATTCTTCAGCCTTCCTTATTCATTGTCCAACGTTCACATGCATATGAGATGAATGAAAACGCCAAGGTTTGGGTCAGGTGCACCTTAGTCTTTAAAGTGATGTATTTGCTTTTTAACACTTTAAAGAGATCTTTTGCAGCAGATTTGCCTAATACAATATGTCCTTTGATTTCTCGACTGGTGCTTCCATGGGTGTTGATTGTGGATCCAAGTTAAACGACATAGATGTTAGGGATATTCAAGTGAACAAGATCAACTCCCTGCCCTTGCAGACTTTTCAGTCTGTTAGAAGATAAAGAAAACAACAGAGAATTAGAAGGGCTAAGCTATGGAAAAATAGAACAATATAGGAGTGCAAAACCTGGCACATAACCAAGACTTATGGGAGAGACGTCTAAGTTGTGACCTGAAGGGTGGCAAGGAGTTGTATGCATGGAGAACCTCATGAACTTGGAACATTCAAGCTGAGAGAGAGTTTGGTGGAGAAGTGCAAGAAGCTCAGTACGGCCACATCCGAACGGAACAGAAAGAGATATATAAGACCGTGATGAGAGCTTAGTGGTTTTTATGAATGCAGTCCAAGATATTTCTTTTTGACTACTAGGATGGAGAGTTGGACCACAGGAGGATGTTGAAGGGCAACTTGTTGTCACTATTAGCTATCCTATGAAGCATGGGGAAAGAAAGCTTGTAAGGATGTTTCCCTAGCAACTTCTGACAACGGTGGCAGAATAAGGACATTAGACATGAGGCAGTGGCAGAAAACAGAACAAAGACACTTGTACCCTTCTGATTAGTTGGTACAAAAGGCAGTTCAAAGAATGAGGGAAGACATGGCTAGCTGCCTCCCCAACATCCAATCCCATTTTCCTCCTCTATGCAAATACCAATGTGATCAGGAGCCATCCTACCCAGCCTAAGAGCCCCAGAGTAAGCCAACCCTGCTCCTGTAACAGGAATGAGACAGAAAGGACTTCACCATCTCTCTGCCAGTGATTAGTGCAGGAATGGGCTAATTTTGGCCAATGACAAGTGAAAAAAGATATTTGCTCTTCTAAGTGAACTCTCAGAATTACTGCTTGTTTTTTTTTTTATATATATGGATGTTTTCATGTCTGATTGCATGCAGCCAACACATCACAAGACTGTGGGTGATGCTTTCACACAACAGGTAGTGGGGCAGGGTCTAGAGCTGCCCTGTCCTATACAGGAGCCACTAATCATATGTGACTTTTTAAATTTAACCTTAATTAAAATTGAACAAAATAAAAAGTTCAGCTTTTCAATTATAGTGGTATGTTTCAAGTGCTCAGTAGCCACAGGTGACTAGCGGATACATTGGACGGTGCTGTTATAGACTATTTCCATTATTGCAGAAGGTTCCATTGGACAGTGTTGGTCTAGAGAATCAGAAAGAAACAAGGTGAAAACTTTAGATTAAATCAACTCTGAAACTTACTTTGCCTCTGGGCTTTCAGAACGTGAACCAATAAATGCCAGTGTTGTTTAAATCAGTTTCAGCTCGGCTTTCAAATCCTCCTATCTGGAAGCATTCTAGCTGATTGTAATATTATTTTTTGTTTGTTTAAACATTCAAAATTAAAATATTTTGTGCAGCAAATAAGTGTGATTCCCTTAAGTGACAGAGCCCATCATTACATCTTGCCCTTCAATAAGCAGTAACATTTTGGGGCAATTAATAAAAGAATGATTGAATAAATTGTAGAACTCATTTCACTTAATATTGCATTTTTTTCTAAACAAATGGTTTTTCGGCTTACTGTTTTTCTGAGATTATATTAATGTATTTGGTCCATTTGAAATACAGTACAACATTCTTCAAGCTTCATGTTAATCAAAAGTCCTACTGAAGCAACCAAGAAAAGATTCATTGATTCGACAAGACAAAGGACGGCTTCTCTTCAAAGTGTGTAGCCTCATATGGTTTAACAACAGATGTTAACTGTCAACCCTCCTGCACACCATCCCTTCCTATTTGTCATATTTAGGTGCTAGATGGGATTCATTACAGGACAATGCAACAACAGGGGGCAATTATATTTTTATCATGAAGCAATCACGTTTCTCAGAGAAGCACGGGCACCCATCTGGGGCTCCTGCCCTAGGGGTGCAGTTTTCTTTTGATAACCTCACCTATTGAACTGTCATGTTCCATCGCTCAATTAATTTGCTCCAGTAGATGGTTCAATAAAAATGTTCCCTCTATTCAGGCAGTTTGATGACTCTCTCTGCTCTTTCAGACCAAACACAATGAAGGCGTGGGCCTGAGTTCCTGCTGGAGCACACAAAAGCACTCAGACCCCAGCTGCCTCCTGGTGTCCTTCCTGTGGCCCCCTGCTCTTAACACAGATGGAGAGGGAGTGTCCCTGATCTTTCCTCATCCCTGAGAGAAACAGACAGGCACCTTTTCCTGCAGTGAGGACATTCAGGTTAAAAAAATAACTAAAATGCCAGATTGAAGTTTGAACCTTACATCTGGTCCCAAGAACTCAAAAATAAACCCCTGCAATTGGGACAAAGAGAGTGATGTTACCTACTTTATTCAATGCCTGAAATATTTATTTTTCTATAAAAGATGTCTGCAACTAACCCACTTTTTAAATTGACTAAAAATTAAATTAAATGTAGTGAATGCTGAAGTTCAAAAAAACTCAAAAGCGTGTATAAAATGAAAAGTAAATGTCCTCCCCCACCACACACACACACACCCCATTACCACCATCTTAATCTCACTGTCCTCTCTTTATATAACCACCATCAGATAGAGAACATTTGCTTCTCAAAATGTTTCAGGATATCCAATCACACATGTGTGTGCACACACAAACACCATGTTTTGTGCATATTTTACATAAATGGGATCCTACTATATTCATTGCTCTGCAACTTAAGTACGCATTTCAAAAATCTTAAAATAATTCCATTGTAGACATACACTACTGTTTCATTTTTAAAAAGAAAAGTTTCATGGTAGTCCATACCATAGAATTACATAAATTCCAAACCTTTGTGTTACTGGCGGTAATCTAGATTGTTTCTACTTTTTTCACTTTTTCCCAATATTTTGAACAGTGATGTGAAGAACATCTGTGTGTGTGTGCACACATACACATGTGTGATTATTTCTAGCCCCTAGATGTCGGTGGAGCTTCTGTAGTCATGCCGAGTTGTACATAACACATTTCGGTAAACACAATTTGCACTCCAAGACAGATGTAGATGCTCTTCTCCCCCATATATTAACAACTCTCCACATTATCAACTTGCAAAGTTTTTCTTGGCAAATTTGATGGTCAACAAATAAATTTACATTTACTTGATTACTAGTAATATTAAGCATTTACTCATGTATATATATTTTGTAATTTTTAAGTTATTCTTCTAGGGGTTGCCTTTTATATTTGTCCATTTTTTCTATTAGTTTTTTATTTTGTTTTCTTATGTATTTATGAGATCTATGATGGATGTATGAGATTTATGATGAACGCTAAGCCTTTGTTTTATCTGTAATAAACATTTATCCTGTTTATTTCTCCTTTTCTGTTCCTTCACTTTTTATTTTTAACATATATCTTTTGCCCTTATAAATACTTAAAAATTTTGTAGGCATCTATTTTTAACTTTTATAAGTTTCCTGACTTTTCCATTTTGACCAAGTAAACTTTCACCATCCCCAAATTCTTAACTGTAAATTTTTCTAGTAAATTCATGCTTTAAACAATATATGTCTTTAAACCATCCGAAATTTGTGTATGGTGAGAGATAGAGATTAAATTAATATTTTATGTAGTTTTTCTAGATTAATATCATGTTTCCTCAAGCTTCTTTCTCCTTTGATTTTTAAGTACCATCTACATCATACTAAACTCCTACAGGTACGTGAATATATTTTTAGAATCTCTAGTTGGTATACAGATTTATATGTGTATTTCCTCACTAATGTGTTGTCACTTCAATTACTCTAGCTTTACATTGCAGCTCTCACATTTGAATTTTGGTAACAGAAGTGACTCCTCATTATTTTTCTTTTTCAGTAAGTTTTTGATTATAATTAGGCATTTTCCCTTCAAGGTAAATTTTATAATTATAAAATTATAATTTAACTTTGCAACTTCCATAAAATATTTTGTTAATATTTTATATCTGTTGCTGGATTTGTAGGATAATTCAGCAGACACTGATGTTGCCAAAACACTGACTCTTCTCATCCAGAACCATGTTATGGCTCTCCATTTATTCTGGTCATCTTTTATGTTCTTCAATAAATTTTTATGGGTTTCTGCATATTGGTCTTGCATATTTTTTCTTAAAATTTATTCCAGAATATTTATCATGAAAGACTTTTGGGAATTCCTCTTTATAGGTTTTAACACCCAAAGAAACTGTCATACAATTCCCCTTCTTATAAAGAAGCATATGGAATTAAAACACAGTGAATATTTTATATTGTTTTAAGCATGTATTCTAGGGCATTGGTGTGCCCTTTGCAGAGATAGGCTATACATTTGAAAATATATAAATATTCTCCTTATTTAGAAATATATATATATTTAATATTCTATGTATCCCAAAGACATTTTCAGACAAGCCTATAGGCAATCTGAATGTGAATTTCATTACAACATGTTTTATAATGATATACTGTTAGACATAATGTAGGTGTCTATTCCTGAGAGGAGAGATGAGCAACTGATAAAATATATGCATAACAAAATAGACTAAAACAAAGTGGGAGTGGAGAAAGTAACAAATTGGATAATTATAAAGTACAACATGATTTGTGTAAATTTCATAGTCTTTTGTGCACACTAACACTAAATATTTTACAAAGAAAAATGTGTGCATAAACATTTGAATGGTGGCCTCTGGAGTTGGGGGCCGGGGGAGGAAATGGGACTAGGAAATAAGGCCTTTTGGATAAAGAGAAGAGCTTTGCTTAGGCTAATGACAACAGAGAGCCAACAAATATACAAAAAATAGCCTAACTCTACATTTTGGACATTGCATTTTTTATAATATTATATGCAATAACATTTAATTATAACCCTGGTTTAGTCATGCACAAAATTAAGAACTTTTTTTGTGCTTTTCATGTGTTTTGTGATTGAAGGGCTAAATATTGCCCATTGTGAGATGAATTTCCCTATTTTCATACAGAGTAACGAAAGTATATGAAACAAAATGTATTTCTTTTGGTTACATTTGATTCCTAACATCCACAACTGAGCCACATAGCTTCTTCAATCAGAGCAATTCTTATGTGTATTATTGTATACACAAAACACTCTAGAATCTAAGGACTTATAGAATTCAGGGCAACTTGATCCTTAATTTTGATGTATATAACACCTGATATTATCTGGTAACACCTGATATTAGTTCTTTGTAAAAGATTTCAGATTAAGAAAAAAAAATTGTAAGATCAAATACATTCATTTAATAGAATCACTGGGGAGTAAGGTCAGTACATAATGTGTTGGGACATGAGTGACACGTTTTCAATGATAAATTCTGGTTTTGTTTGCAGGATAATACTCTTTTATTTATCTTTTAAGGGAAAACGTTTATATCTTTTTAGAAGATTGATTTCTAGTTGATAAACTTCCTAATCTTACTAAATAGGAGAAAAAAGTTGATGAGGTTTATGAATGAGAAGTCAAGTCCCTGGGGGGTGCAACCAAATGACACACTCAGGTTCTAACCAAAAGTTTAGAGGTTTGAGTTCACCCAGAGGCACATCAGAAGAAAGGCCTGGTCATCTACGTAGCAAGAATTAGCCACCGAAAACCCCGTGGAACATAATTCTACTCTGACGTACACGACATCACCATGAAATGGAATTGACTCAACTACAAGTAGGTTTTATGTTTTTAGGGTAAGTGTGAAAATGTGGGCAGATGGGGGGGAGGGCAGCCAAGAATGAAAATGGTGAGACATCACCTGATCCCCCTGCAGAGAACAGCTCGTTTTCAAATGTTGTGTGTGAGTTATTGCCAAGTAGATTTGTTTCCTCGGGTGTACATGAGGAATTTTCATAGCTATGGCAGAATTTATACTAATGGTGAAATCAATCTGTCTTGCCCAGAAAATAAAAAATGTGTCCTGGCAAAAATCCAAGATGACTTTTTGTTTTTGTTGAAGTCCAGCTGCTTTCTCAAACACACCTGGATTCTAGGTTTTTGCTAGATGGATCAGGATTATAGAACTTCAGAGCTAAAAGAGCCTTAGAGATCATTTTGTCAGATTCCTAACTCTTGTAAAATGAAGAAGAAAAAAAAAAGTCCTATTTAGTGTTCACTGAGTGTGTTCGCTGAGTGTGAACATGGCAAAGTCCTAAAAGGGAAACAATTTTGTCGCATCTGCTTAGAAATACCAGAGACATAAAGACCAAAAGTGGTGAAAGATATATTTCATGAGTAAATGAACTGAAGTTTGTGTGCTTTGGTTGAAATCACTTTTGGCATAGGATATCAAAATGAAGGCAAGATATTCTGAAGGGGGAATTGAAGAAGAGCTATGGCCTCAGAGCAATAATGGATCCTTTGGGAAGAATTAATATACCTAGCTGCCATGTAAGGCTTCAACAATTAAAATCTACAATAAAAGTGATATTGGTATTAACTGGATATTAAATCTGAATCTAAGTCAATTTAAATGATGACAAATAACACCTTAGATCCTTGGGAACTTAATCCAAGGATATCAGTCTACATTGCCATTCATCTGTTTTATTTGACAAATGTGAGGTTAGATTATTACATGTATGTCTACTTCAAATACTAAAGAATACACTTTAATGAATCACCCTTCTTTATAAGTTGTACCCTGACCTGCTGCGGTGAGCTTTCACAGGTCCTTTCAGTACTGTTCATATTTTGAATCTTGAAGAAAACATCTTGGAATCACTCTGAGGTGACCGGATGTTACTGCACATCTTGAAGCATTAGCGTGATATCTGACATTCTTAGATGACATATTTTATAAATTGAGTTGGGATGTAGACGAGAATAATTAGGAGAAAGCACAGTACATTTAGAATCAGAATATTTGGGTTGACTCATTATTTTTATTATTTTGCAAAGTCATTCATATTTCCAAATATTCATCTCTTGCTGTAACAAAATATGGGTGAAAATACTTGCCCAATGCACAATAATGTGGAAATCAAGTTAATTAATAAATGTGTTGGAAATGTATAAAGGACTTTGAAATTATAGTTATTACCTTCCTCTATCCAAAGGTACTTGAAATAAAATACAGAAAAGCACAGATATGAGAAGTGAGAAAACACAAGGACAAAACCCAAAAGAGTTCCTTTGGAAAAGCTAAGCTGAAAATAGTTGCTATAATGAGGACAAAACTTTGTGATTCCTAGTTAGAAGGGCAAAAAGAAATACATAAGGAGGCACCCACGATAAGCTAGTTTTCAAAGGAAAAAGCAAAATTTAGCAATTTCATTCTCAGTGATAACTGATTTTGAGCACAAAACTAAATTATTTCTTAAAGAAAAATAAATGTAAATCCTGTTATAAATCCCCAAACCAAACTCACTACCATCAAGTAAATTCCGATTCATAGTGACCCCACAGAATTGCTATGAGTCGGAAATTGATTCAATGGCAATGGGGACCTATAATAGGTTTGTTAATTAAATGAAAACTCATCGAAACTAGACAGTGAGGCTCTATCACAGTCTCCAGATTTCACAAGAAAGAAGGTTAATTGAACGTTGTTAGTTAGCTGCTGTTGAGTTCATTCTGGCTCATGGCAACCCCAAGTGTGCAGAGTAGAACTGCTCCAAAGGATTTTTAAGGCTGTGACCTTTCAGAAGTGGATCACATGGACCGTCTTCCAAGGCACACCTGGGTGGGTCTGACCCACCAACCTTTGGGCTTGTTGTTGTGTTGTTGTTAGGTGCTTCGAGTCGGTTCCCACTCACAGTGACCCTGTAGGACAGAGTTGAACTGCTCTATAGAGTTTCTAAGGAGCAGCTGGTGGATTTGAACTGCTGACCTTTTGGTTAGCAGCTGAGCTCTTAACCACTATGCCACCAGGGCTCCTTAATACCTTGAGCAACCCAGGGACTCCAGTTTAACTATATACATAATTTCAAATTTTCTGCAGGCCAAAAAAAAAAAAAAAATTCTGAAAGACTAACTACAACCAGGGAAACAGTATTTGCAAAGATATGATCAAAGAAGTCATAAAAAATGAGAAAAAATGTCGTTTAAGCTTAAGACAAGGTGCTCAATGGCATTCAAGATGAACTAAATGCAAATTAAAAACAGGAGAGACCATTTTTTATTTGTTAGCTTGGCAAAGATAAAACAGTTTGATATCACTCTGTGTTGGCCTCCAATTGGTAAAGGCAACACTGAAACATTTATTACAAGAGTATAGATAGTTATAACTTCTTAGGAGGAACTTCTGTCAATATCTATAAAAGTTAAAACTACACACACACTTTGCAATTCTGCTTCTAATATATTTGAACAAACATTTACGTGTATACCCGTGGAAGCATGGTTCACAATATCAAAACACTGGAACCAAATTTGGATAAATTATGTTACTACCATTCAATGGAATATTATACATGCATTAAAAGAATGAATCAGATCTCTTTATATATACTGATCAGAGCCATCTTCAAAAATAGTATGTATAGTATTGCTATTTTAAATAATTTACATCCTTGATTTTACATTTGTGTAAAATGAATGTAGGATCATAAATTCTTTATGTACAGAACGTTTGGAATGATTCAGAAGCAAGTACAACAATGTTTGTCTCTAGGGAGGAAAACTGAGAGACAAATGGTCAAGGTAGGCAGGGGAACCTCATTTTATTTATTTATTTAATTTTTGTATTTTGTTCCTATACTCATTTTTCTTTTAATAAAAATTGTTAATTTCTCTTCCCAGTATCCGCACTCATCTTCGTTCAAGGTGATAACAGTCTCAACTAAACAGGATTCACCTAGGAGCCGTCTAACATATTAATAGAAGTATCATCTGACTGTAGGGTCTCCAGCCCTTCTTGGATTTTTAGTAGCTTTGGAAATTCCAGGATCATCCTCTCAGCTTTTTTCTTTTTTTTTTTTTTTTAACTCCTGGGCCAAGGGATCCTGAGATGGTTTAAGTTAACTTACAGCTACCCAGTTAAAAAAAAAAAAAAGGATTTTATCCTCATCTCATATTCACCTAAATTTTTCTGGCCTCATTTCTGAGAATTTTGTTTAAAAAGTGAGATTTGCACCACTGTTCTAAGCATGAAATGAACACATAATCTTAAAGTTTTCAAATGAGAGAGGATACATTAGTTTAATCCCAGAAAATCCAGGGTATATCGTCATTATTCATTGTGATATCCATAACAGCTCAAGGAACAAATGGAATCACCCTGAAGTTTGGATGCAGTCAATTCATTCATGTGTGTTAGGTTTTGTATACCACCTCCTTCAGCTTATCTAGTGAACAAGTGGTCAGTATGTGACAAAATGTTGTTACATACCATCAACTAGACTTCGACTCATAAGGGCCACTTATGACAGAATAGAGCCACTTCATGGAGTTTTCATTGGCTGCAATCTTTACAGAAGCCAATTGCCAGGTCTTTCTCCCGTGGAGCTTATAGGTAGTTTGTAATCAGCCTTTTAGTTTGTTAATCGGCCTTGTGATTAGCAGATGAGTGCTTAACCATTTGGTTCCTTATACAAGATAATATACAAAAAAGTGAAACTCTTGGAACAGTGTCTAGCAAAAAATAAGCACTCAGTAAATAACTGTTATCAGTAAATAACTGTCATTATTATTATCTTAGTAATAGTAGGGTAATTTGCACAGCTTTTAAAAGTTGCTATTTCTAAAGTTTTAATGATGAACTCAAAAAAAAATTAAGACTTTTTAATGCCTCAAAATAAAAATTGAATATTCATTCATGTAAGGAAAGTAACAGCTCATTTGAAAGACCAAAAATATTTCTAAACCTTCCAATGTTTCTTTTTCTCCACATTCCAACAAAACTTCTTACCATGTAGGGAAGCTTAGAGGATTATGAATCTTTAACAACCAATATGAGTGATACAAACTTATGTTTACAGTTTCGGCCTATGAACCGCAACAGCTGTAATTTTAAAATTACACCAGTGTTTACTTCTCTGAAATACAAGGAACAGCCTTTTCACAGAACTGCTTTTTATAAACAGTGCTGCTTGTAGGTAGTGGGATAAATTATGGCCTAGAATTTTAAAGAACAGTCCCCATGAATCTGAATATGAACTGTTCACGCACGAAGACAGAATTTGGCCCAATTCCCTGCACAATTGATGACAGAAGCTCACAGAGGCTAATCCTGTCCGATTTTTAAAGATATGTGTATACTGCTGCTTAGTTTTGGCAACCACTCTTCATAGGTATGTTGCCTTCATAATAAATCCCCCCTTTTTTTTCTTAATATTGGGGGCTTATGTTTTAGATACCATGTTGGTGGTTACTAACAAAATTAAGAAGTGATGGAAATACATATAAAATAATTTTACAGCTTTGGTAGACCTTAACTTATTCTGTATTGTCACAAATCAGTTCTAGGGTTTTCTGTAAATGAAACATGTTCTTGCTGTTTTTGAACTAAAAATAGGTGGGAAATTACCTCTAATTCTTCTATAGATTGTATGGTAACTGAAATTTTATATAAGAACTTAAAAACAAAGTCATCGAATCAGTTTTTAATGGAGAAAAATGAAGCAAAACATTGCTATCAACAATATTTGCAGATTTTATATTTAACTTTAAAAATAATAGATCTTAAAACCCTAAATGCAGATTCTAGCAGCTTCTGAAAAATGGGCTAATGTTAACTCACTAAGTATGGGTACCAAAAGACAATAACTTATCCTCTAATGGTTTTTGTTGTTGGTTTTGTTTCTGTTGTTGATTGTGACTTAGGAGACCCTGTGTGTTCCTGAGTAGAACTGCTCCCTAGGGTTTTCTTGCCTGTAAGCTTTACGGAAGCAGGTTGCCAGGCCTGTTTCTTCCATGGTGCTGCTGGCTGTTTTTTAACCACCAACCTTTTGGTCACCAGCTGAGCTGAAACTATTTTATGCCACCCAAGGACCTTCCTCTAATGGTTTTGATTACTCCAACAGGATCTCCTATGAAAGCCTGACAATCAACTTTCTGCAAAAGTCTCAATATGAAAGCATGCATGACCAGGATGTAGGAGCCACTCTTTCACTGGGGCTTTTTGCAAGATGCCAAAGTAAATAGCTGTAGATAATACATGCAAACACACCCTAAGACTGCATTAAAAAAAAAGAGCTAAAGGAAATTCAGCCACCAAAGCCACAAGCTAGCAAAGACTTTTTGAAATATTCCACCACTTCCTGGAGATTAAATTTGAAGAAAAACACCCTGGTGTTAGATTCCAAGGCGAAAACGTACAGGTGGAATTTCTTTTTTTAGCATGCTTTTTCTTTTTTAACATGCTCTTAGGAGAAAACCACAAACAATTACATTGGCCACAGTACATCTTTAATAGCCTTCCTATGTTTGCCGTATAAACATATCTCCAGGATCACTTTGGGATATCTGCTTAGAGTATGGGTGCAAATTCTACAGATAACCACTTCCCAAGAGATTACATTTATTAGTATGTTTATGGGTCACCTTTTGACATTCACAAAAATGCCACAAATGCCATAAGATATGTACGCAGATTCTTCTTTCTGTCAGTACCAAAATTTTCAAGTTTAAGGGCAGAATTATACTAATTTTGCTATGAATGTTTTATGATGGAGGTATTGTTTTAAAAAGTGAAAAAAAAAATCCAAAAATTTGCAATCAACTATTTGCATTTTCTGTATATTCATCGAATCTTTGTATATTGTACTTTTTAAATGCTGTACTCTTTATTTGTTCAGCTTCTTCCAGAATCTTTTCAAGGAACTATATTCCCCAACTTCACATTTAAAAGTGTTTCCAGAGACCATTTCTTTATATTCCTTTCCAATCATTTGCTTATGAAGGCATTTTTCTATAAGTTGGATCAAGGATTGTTTTTTCCTGTTTTGGAAAAGAAAATAACAACAACAAAAAAAATCATTAATGCAAGTCACTTGAATGCTATTCCCCTTAGATCCAAAATAGAAAAGAAAAATGCTGCATTGTTTCACCAAAAAGGCTGAAGATATTCACAAGCTCCTTTTGTTCTTTATAGGAGTGACTTCAGCAACAATTAATGTATACCTGTTCATGAATATAAATAACTGTCTTTGATAAGTTCAGTTTTTAATTGTCGTTATGTATGCAACCTTCCGTACTTTGGGGATGCTTCATTATTTCTTAACGGACTTATTTGGGTAGTCTAAGAGAATACATACACGACACTCAAGGAAGAAGAAACATGACAGTGCATGACGGTCAAGAAAGAAGAGACAACACAGTTGAATAGGTAAAACCCATTATCTGATTCCATGTGACACAAGAAATGCACATTTCAGCCATACATAAGAAATGTCTTCTAGGGATTTCTGTGTACTCTGAGTACATTACCCCACATGTCTGTCAGGTTGTTGTACTGTGGGGGCTTGTGTGTTGCTGTGATGCCAGAAGCTATGCCACCGGTATTCAGATAACAGCAGGGTCACCCATGGAGGACAGGTTTCAGCTGAGTTCCAGACTAAGACAGACTAGGAAGAAGGACCCGGCAGTCTACCTCTGAAAAGCATTAGCCAGTGAAAACCTTATGAATAGCAGAGGAACATTCTCTGATATAGTGCTGGAAGGTGACCCCCCCAGGTTGGAAGACATTCAAAAGATGACTGGGGAAGAGCTGCCTCCTCAAAGTAGGTTCGACCTTAATGAAGTGGATGGGGTCAAGCTTTCAGGACCTTCATTTGCTGATGTGGCATGACTCAAAATGAGAAGAAACAGCTGCAAACATCCATTAATAATCGGAACCCAGAATGTACGAAGTATGAATCTAGGAAAAGTGGAAATCATCAAAAATGAAATGGAATGCATAAACATCGATATCCTAGGCATTAGTGAGCAGAAATGGACTGGTATTGGCCATTTTGAATCAGACAATCATATAGTCTACTACGCTGGGAATGACAACTCAAAGAGGAATGGTGTTGCATTCATCGTCAAAAAGAACGTTTCAAGATCTATCCTGAAGTACAACGCTGTCAGTGATAGGATAATATCCACACGCCTACAAGGAAGACCAGTTAATACAGCTATTATTCAATTTAGACAACAACCACTAGGGCCAAAGATGAAGAAATAGGAGATTTTTATCAGCTGCTGCAGTCTGAAATTGATTGAACATGCAATCAAGGTACATTGATAATTACTGGTGATTGGACTGTGAAAGTTGGAAACAAAAAGAAGGGCAGTAGTCGGAAACTATGGCCTTGGTGATAGAAACAGTGCCGGAGATCGAATGACAGACTTTTGCAAGACCAATGACTTCTTCATTGCAAATACCTTCTTTCATCAATATAAACAGCAACTGTACACATGGACCTCGCCAGAGGGAACACACAGAAATCAAAATGACAGCATCTGTGGAGGTGGCTAGTGGTTAAGTGCTACGGCTGCTAACCAAAGAGTCGGTAGTTTGAATCCACCAGGCGCTCCTTGGAAACTCTATGGAGCAGTTCTACTTTGCCCTACAGGATCGCTATGAGTCGGAATCAACTTGACGGCACTGGGTTTGGGTCTGGGTGGAAAGAGACGATGGAAAAGCTCAATATCATCAGTCAGAACAAGGCCAGGGGCTGGCTGTGGAACAGACCATCAATTGCTTATATGTAAGTTCAAGCTGAAACTGAAGAAAATCAGAGCAAGTTCACGAGAGCCAAAATATAACCTTGAGTATATCCCACCTGGAAACCCTGGTGGCATAGTGGTTAAGTGCTATGGCTGCTAACCGAAGGTTCTGCAGTTCAAATCCGCCAGGCACCCCTTGGAAACTTTATGGGGCAGTTCTACTCTGTCCTATAGGGTCGCTATGAGTTGTAATTGACTCTATGGCACTAGGTTTGGTTTTTTTTTGGTATATCCCACCTGAATTTAGAGACCTTCTCAAGAATAGATTTGATGCATTGAACACTAGCAACTGCAGACCAGACGACTTGTGGAATGACATCAAGGACATCATCCATGAAGAAAGCAAGAAGTCACTGAAAAGACAGAAAAGAAAGAAAAGACCAAGATGGATCTCAAAGGAGACTCTGAAACTTGCTCTTAAGCGTTGAGCAGCTAAAAAGCAAAACGAAGAATTGATGAAATGAAAGAACTGAACAGAAGATTTCAAAGGGCCTCTCAAGAAGACAAAGTAAAGTATTATAATGACATGTGCAAAGAGCTGGAGATGGAAAACCAAAAGGGAAGAACATTGGCGTTTCTCAAGCTGAAAGAACTGAAGAAAAAATTCAAGACTTGAGTTGCAATAGTGAAGGCTTCCATGGGGAAAATATTAAACGATGCAGGAAACATCAAAAGAAGACGGAAGGAATACATACAGTGATTATACCATAAAGAATTAGTCGATATTCAACCATTTCGAGAGGTGGCATATGATCAAGAACTGATGGTACTGAAGGAAGAAGTCCAAGCTGCTCTGAAGGCATTGGCAAAAAACAAGGCTCCAGGAATTGATGGAATATCAACTGAGATGTTTCAACAAACAGATACAGTGCTGGAGGTGCTCACTCGTCTATGCCAAGAAATATGGAAGACAGCTTCCTGGCCAACTGACTGGAAGAGATCCATATTTATGCCTATTCCCAAGAAAGGTGATCCAACCAAATGTGGAAATTATAGAACAACATCATTAATATCACACGCAAGCAAAATTTTGCTGAAGATCATTCAAAAACAGCTGCAGCAGTATATCGACAGGGAACTGCCAGAAATTCAGGCCGATTTCAGAGGAGGATGTGTAACCAGAGATATTATTGCTGATGTCAGATGGATCCTGGCTTGAAGCAGAGAATGCCAGAAGGATGTTTATCTGTGTTTTGTTGACTATGCAAAGGCATTTGACTGTGTGGATCATAACAAACTATGGATAACACTGCGAAGAATGAGAATTCCAGAACACTTAATTGTGCTCATGAGGAGTCTTTACATGGATCAAGAGGCAGTTTTTTGGACAGAACAAGGGGATACTGATTGGTTTAAAGACAGGAAAGGTGTGCGTCAGGGTTGTATTCTTTCACCATACCTATTTAAAAATCAGTATACTGAACAAATAATACAAGAAGCTGGACTATATGAAGAAGAACGGGGCATCAGGATTGCAGGAAGACTCATTAACAACCTGTGTTATGCAGATGATACAACCTTGCTTGCCGAAAGTGAAGAGGATTTGAAGCACTTACTAATGAAGATCAAAGATCACAGCCTTCAGTATGGATTGCACCTCAACATAAAAAAAACAAAAATCCTCTCAACTGGACCAATGAGCAACATCATGATAAAGAGAGAAAAGATTGAAGTTGCCAAGGATTTCATTTTACTTGTATCCACAATCAATAGCCATGGAAGCAGCAGTCAAGAAATCAAAAAACACATTGCGTTGGGTAAATCTGCTGCAAAGGACCTCTTCAAAGTGTTGAAGAGCAAAGATGTCACCTTGAAGACTAAGGTGCACCTGACCCAAGCCATGGTATTTTTAATTGCATCATATGCATGCAAAAGCTGGACAATGAATAAGGAAGACCGAAGAAGAGTTGACACCCTTGAATTGTGGTGTTGGTGAAGAATATTGATCATACCATGGACTGCCAAAAGAACTAACAAATCTGTCTTGGAGGAAGTACGGCCAGAATGCTCCTTAGAGGCAAGGATGGGGAGACTGCATCTTACATACTTTGGACATGTTGTCAGGAGGGATCAGTCCCTGGAGAAGGACATCATGCTTGGCAGAGTACAGGGTCAGCGGAAAAGAGGAAGACCCTCAACGAGGTGGCTTGACACAGTGGCTGCAACAATGAGCTCAAGCATAACAGCGATTGTAAGGATGGCGCAGGACCGGGCAATGTTTCGTTCTGTTGTGCATAGGGTCACTATGAGTCAGAACCAACTCGATGGCACCTAACAACAACTAACAACTGAGTACATTGTTTTCTTTAAACTTGCATCACTACCATGGTAATAGTCAAAGGCAGTTAGCAAGCATCTTCCTTCCATATTCCTTACACTGCCTCAGAGTTCTCCTATTTCAATGCCATCACAGGTCTGTGACTAAGAAAGCAATGGCACACTGTCTATTTCCCTTCAGCCCTCATATAGTCCATCTTTTCAGATTATTTGCTCAATATACAGATTGAATAAATGTGGTGAAAGGACACAACCCTTACGCACACTTTTCTTGACTGTAAACCACACAGTATTCCCTTGTCCTGTTCGAATGACTGCCTCTTCATCTGTGTTTAGGTTCCACATAAGCACAATTAAATGTTCTGGAATTCCCATTCTTTGCAATGTTATACATAATTTGCAATGATCCACACAGTGAAATGCCTTTACATAGTCAATAAAACACAGGTAAACATCTTTCTGGTATTCTCTGCTTTCAGCCAGGATTCATCTGAAATCAGCAACAATATCCCTGGTTCCACGTCCTTTTCTGAATCTGGCTTGAATTTCTGGTGGTTCCCTGTGGGTGCACTGCTACAACCACTTTTGAATGATCTTCAGCAAAACTTTACTTGCATGTGATATTAATTATATTGTTCAATAAATTTCCAAATTTGGTTGGATCACCTTTCTTTGGAATAGGTGTAAACATAGATCTCTTTCAGTTGGTTGGCAAGGCAGCGGTCTTTCAAATTTCTTAACATAGACTAGTGAGTACTTCCAGTGCTGGATCCATTTGTTGAAATACCTCAGTTGGTATTCCATCAATTCCTGAAGCTTTGTTTTTCACCTATGTCCTCAGTTCAGCTTGAACTTCTTCCTTCTGTACCATCAGCTCTTGATCATATGCCAAGTCCTGAAATGACTGAACATTGACTAATTCTTTTTGGTACAGTGACCTGAGGTTCCTGTACACAGAAGCTCCTAGACCAAACCAAACCAAAAACCAAACCCAGTGCCGGCGAGTCAATTCCGACTAATAGCGACCCTATAGGACAAAGTAGAACAGCCCCGTAGAGTTTCCAAGGAGCACCTGGTGGATTCGAACTGCCAACCCTTTTGTTAGCAGCCGTAGCACTTAACCACTATGCCACCAGGTTTTCCCTCCTAGACCAAAGGAAGATTAATGACAAGGACCTTCCTCCAGAGCCAACAGAGAAAGAAAGCCTGCGGCTGTGGCTGATGCCCCAAATTTGGACTTGTAGCCTACTAGACTACAAGAGAATAAATTTTTCTTTGTTAAAGCCATCCATTTGCAGTATTTCTGTTGTAGCAGCCCTAGGTGACTTAGACAAATGCCATGCCATTCCTCTTCAAATTGTCATTCCTGGCACAGTGGACCAAATGGTTGTCCAATTCAAAATGGCCAGTACCAGTCCATTTAAACTCATTAATGCCTAGGATATTGATATTTGTGCATTTCATTTCATTTTTGAGGATTTCTTATTTTCCTAGATTCATACTTCATATATTCTATGTTCTGATTATTAGTGGATGCCTGCAGCTGTTTCTTCTTATTTTGAGTGGTGTCACATCAGCAAATGAAGGTCCAGAAAGCTTGACTCCATCCCCATCATTAAGATCAACTCTACTCTGAGAAGGCAGTTCTTCCTCAGCCATCTTTTGAGTGTCTTCCAACCTGAGGGGCTCATTCCTGGCACTATATCAGACCATGTTCCACAGCTATTCATAAGGTTTTTACTGGCTAATTTTTTTCAAAAGTAGAACAACCGTCCTTCTTCCTAGTCTGTCTTAGTCTGGAAGCTCAGCTGAAACCTGTCTGCCATGGGTGACCCTGTGGGTATTTGAATACTGGTGGCATAGATTCCAGCATCATAGCAACACGCAAGCCCCCATGGTACGACAAACTGACAGACACATAGGGCCTCTGAAGACAAAGGCATACATAGCGTATACATATATATATTTTTGTGTGTGTGTGTGGGGGGGTGATCTAGTTGGTGGTGTCAGGAGGTAGCCTGGGATCCAAGAAGGTGAGTCTGACTAATAAGGTAGACCTGAAACCTGCTGATACCGAGCTAAAGCCATGACTGTGGCTGAGGCTGAGTAAGAGGCAGAGCCTGCTGAATCTCGTATGCTATGTACACTAGATTAAATCAGTGCCTTTCGGATACCAGCTACTGCTTTCTTTAGACCATTGTTCCACATCATGTTGATATATGCCTCCAACAAGTCCAGTTCTTTGGTTTCTCCCTCTCATCGTCATCACAAACTATCCCTTCCTTCAGTAACTCCCGTTGGCTCTAGCTTCTAAATATTTTTCTAATCTATCCATTTTCTAATAACATGTCTTATGTTCAAGCGGTATTCATTTTTCACTGGAACGACACCTTTAAAAACATTATGGATATTTTCAAAAATAAACAAAAGTAAGGGGAAGGGTACAACAACTATTTGTTTAGATTAAAAAAATCAATATTTTCTGTAACTTCTTCATCTGTGTTTTTTTTTGCCTTTTTCTTTTTTTAGCTGAACAATTTTAAAGAAAATTATAGGCAACATATTACATTGCCCTTATATAGTTGAGAATGAATCTCTAAAAAATAATTTTCTTATGTCACCATTATATTAGCACACCTTAAAATTAAAACAAATTACTTATCATTTTATGCCCATTTAATAGTTAAATTTCTTCAGTTGTGTTAAAATGCCTTTGTTTGGGGGGGGTAGGTGATTATTCAAGTTAAGATTCAAGCAAGATCCATACATTATATTTAAGTTTTTTGTCCTCGCTTTGTCTTCCTGCGCCTTTGGCTTGTCAAGTATTTTCATATTTTAAATTGGTCTGCTTACTTTTTTATGGTGTTGTTTAATGTGTTCTTCTATTCTCTTCATTTTAACAAATGGACATTTGCTCTAGAGACTTGAATAGATTCAGATAAACTTCTGGCAAGAAACTTTACAACGCTTGCTGTGTGTTTTTTATTGCATCACGTTAGAAAGCTGTGTCTGGGTATCCTGCTCTTGAATGATGCTACACCATGCCTACCACATGGAAGGTAGGGAGACAGGCCCGCATCTATCTCTTAGCATTATTTTTAGTGATACTAGATCACAGGTGCTAAGTTGGTGAAATCCTGTTGCTCAATTATAAATGATAACCATTCTGGTACATATTATTGCCATCTTCTGCCTAGGTTATTTCAATGACCTTCTAATGAGGTCTTAATGTCTGTATTCTTGCCTCACCCCATCCCCATAATACCTTTTCTATGTGTCAATCAGAGATCTTCTTACAAAACTCCATTCTGAACATGTTATCCATATGCTAATTATACCTGAATGGCTTCTGTTGTCCTTGAACCAAATCCAAACTCTTTAAATTTATCAGCTATGACAGTTTTGAAGATTAATCTCTGTACTTCTCTCTAACTTCATTCCTCATGCTTTGTACTTCGGTTACTGAAAATGCCTTCTATTTCATCAAGTGTGCCATGTTTCTTGTTATCTTTGCATACAAGAATCGTGGATGCTTTGTCACCTTAAAATTAACTGGGTAATGAATCCTCATCCATGAGACTCAGTTTAGGCATTATCTTCTTTGGAAGTATTTCTGGAGCACCCTAGGTGGAGCTCTAGAGGAATGCTGTATTATCACACTGCATTTTAATCCATTATTTCCCTTTCCTTGTGCCTCCTTCTACCCCAATTAAGGTGAAAAGTATGTCTATTTTGATCAACTCTGTGTACACACAACTAGTTCAAGGTCTGGTACATAGCTGCTGTGGAGTCAATTCTGACACACAGTGACCCTATAGAACTGAGTAAGACTGTCCCATAGGGTTTCCAAGGAGTGGGTGGTGGATTCAAATGCTGACCTTTTGGTTAGCAGCCAAGCTCTTAACTACTCCACCACCAGGGCTCTGGTACATAGTATAAGCTTAATAAATTGTTATTCAGGAATAAATAAATGACATTCAATATCTGATATAGATTCTAGAGTTTAGGTTATGTACTTCCACCCTGAGGGTGATATTGTGGTAGCCAGTTCAAATCCTTTTAAGAAAAAGTCAGGGCATAAACATGCAAACATAATTTGGCAAGATATTATCACTAAAGTATATTAAAACCGAAAAAAAAAAAAAAAAAAAAAAACCTAACCCGTTGCCGTCGAGTTGACTCCAACTCACAGTGAGCCTATAATACAGAGTAGAACTGCCCCGTACTGTTTCCAAGGAGCGCCTGGTGGAATTGAACTGCCAACCTTTTGGATAGCAGCTATAGCTCTTAACCCCTACACCATCAGGGTTTCCAAATAATGTTAAAACAGATCATTAAAATGAACGAGCAAAAGAAAAGTAAATAAAACTAAGAAAAAAAAAAAAAAACTTTACCTTATTCTTGATTTTAGCTCATTTCAGGAGAAAATGAGCCCTGTTCATTTTCATAAATCTATCCAAACTTCTTTTACTTTCAAGAAGAAAATGCCCACAGGGTTCGTAAGATATGAATCCAATCTATTGTTGCTTTGAAAGTAAGATACAACATTTTGGCTTTTGAGGATTACTATCATTTTTAGGAATATTGTACAAATTGATAATGCCTATTAAACTCAAATATTTTCTTGTGAATTCTCTTACTACAATTTATCTAGGATAGGGATATATTGTTTGGCTGACTAAGATAGGGTCAGATAAAGAATATAAGACAAAATAATTAGGAAAGCACTATAAGGACTAGCATAGAAAAGATTTAGACACTACTTTAAGTTGTAATACTTAAAATGTGAATATAATGAAGTTAGATTAAATTAAATTCTACCACTAATAAATTATGGATATGTAGATAAAATGGTAATGAAGTTAAAAACCTAAAAAACAAATTAAAAAAAAAATCAAGTCAAACTAATGAAAAGGAAAGAATCTTTCTATGGTAGGATTTAAATACATGCAAATTAGGTGAAAAAGAAACAGAATTTAATTATTTCAATGTATATAATTAGAGGCAGCATATATAGGCAATTTGTGGAAATGGGAAATATGGAAATAGTTAATGAATATTCTATGTGATTAATGTAAAGTATTAAACCCACAAATTACATATATACGCTTTTAGTCTAAATCATCTTTAGGCAATTAATTTTTGGGGTAATATAACAAACCTGGATGCGTTTCATAATTATTACTGATATTAATATCTTTTTACATAATTTTTATGCTGTCTTCTATACTTCAAATGTTATTATTAATAATCCCTTTTACTCATATAAATTTAAGGAATTAAAACTAATTTTACCTTAAGAAATTGAGAGTCCGCAGCAAGGCGTAGAGCGTCATCACTTACAATCAGGTATGCTGTGCTCTGAAAACAACCCTGGAATGGTAGGCAACACCCATCATTCCAGTCCCAAGCTTGCTGTGCACTCAGTGTGTGATGCCTTGCATGCACCATTCTCAGCCTCAGGTTCCTCATCAGGAGATCCTAAATTTCCCTTTGGCTTTCCCAAGGGCCTAGCGTTAAACTAAAAAATATGTATTTTCCAGTTATATCTGTGGAGGTAGACTTGAAAATTATGGTGGTATGGAGGGAGTTGTGATTTTTCACTGTGTCTTTCAGGATATCAAAATGTAGTCATTACGATTTTTAAGAAGTAAAATATATGTAGAAGTTTTAGAACTGAAAGAGACTTAGGAGCTCCATCTAGTCCAGCCTTTTAATTTACTACTGAGAGACCTGAGACAGAGGTGAAATCTTCTTGCCCCAAATCACAGAGCCATAGAAAGTAGCATTACCATGAGAACCCAGTTCTATAGACTAAGGTCCAAGACTTCTTCCTCATCACCATCCTCATGAGGGCAATATTGCTGTATATGTCTCTAGTTGTCTTTACTGATGAGCCAATGCCTAGAGACATTCCAAATTGAGTGGTCTGCAGCATTAGTTTCCAGAAGTATGTTAGATTGCAGGCTTTAGTTGAAGATATAATCTTTTCATGCATAAAATTAAAAAATTACAGGCTAAATTTCAACTATTGTCAAAAATCAGTTGTTTTGAATTTAAGTTAATACTAATTTTATAAAAGCAGAGATGGAATGGCTAACAGTAGATTCTAAAACATCTGTTACAACAACCTAAAAGTAACTAATTTTATTTTCAAATACAACAGAAAAAGGAGAGAATATCTTCTGCTTAAGCTGCATGTGTGAATATCACCTTCTTTGGCAAAATCTTTGGGGGAATAATTTTCAAAAGCAGAACAATAATACATATGCATAAACTAACGAAGCACAACTCCTAAATGCTTGCATATTTGTCATCCCTTTTTTTGGAGTCAAGTTTTATTTGAAATTATGATAATTATCTCATTATGTAAATGTCCCATTTGTTTCAAAATGTTTTTTCCATGTAAACATCTGTGGGTATGTTAAAGCTAAATTTTTTCTATATTCCAATGCAAATGTATAACTTATTTTATAATTTCTTATATGGTGATATACAGAGAATTCCATCTGTCTCCCCCTCCCTTCCTTCCTTAAATATTCATTGAACATTTTTTTTTTTCCCGAGAGAAAAATTGTGCCAAGTATTGAGGATATGGGAGTAAACAAAATACACATGGTTCCTGCTTTTGAGGATTTTTACGTGATGGAGGAGAGATATGCCCACACAAAAATTAATACTTTTTTAAGTTGTTTTATACAAACATTTAGATAAAGATAACCAGTTGCCATTGAGTTTATCCCAAATCGTGATAACCCCATGTATCAGAGTAGAACTGTGCTCCATAGCATTTTTAATGGTTTATTTTTCAGAGATAGATTGCCAAGCTTTCCTTCTGAAATGACTCTGGGTGGACTCGAACCTCCAACCTTTGGGTTGGTGGCCAAGCACATTAATCATTTGCACCAACCAGGAAGTCTGATAGGTACAACAGAGAAGAACTAATTTAGATTGGGTTGAAGCAAAGGAAAAGACCAACAATTGCCTTTTTGAAGAAATGACGTTTAAGTTGAGGCTTGCAGAAATGAGTATAGTAAAGAGCAAGAAAAACACCATTTAGGCAGGGTGTACAAAATAGGGAAAGACCCTAAACTGGGCAAAAGCAGGCCAGTTTGAATAACTCAATGGGCAGTAGAAGGTGAGGCATGTTGAATGGGGAAATGTGTCTGAGGTGAGGCTAACAAGGCAGGCATTGCTGCTATTTTCACTGTGAAACTTCCTGATATTGTAAAGCTAATTCTCAGACTTTACTGATTTCCCTGCAATGTCTACTTAATTTTTGCACACTTCCAGTAGTTCTCGTGGTCTGTCATTTCTATGCTCCCTGGAAATGTCTCATCAGCCATACCAAAGGGGGGAAAAATAGCAAAAAACATTGCTGTCAAGATGATTCCAACTCATAGTGACTCTATAGGACACAATAGAATTGCCCATAGGTTTCCAAGGTGGGTGGTTCGAAATTACCCGTGGCACTATGAGAGAAAGATGAGGTGGCCTGCTTCTGTAGAGATTTACAGTCTTGGAAACTCTATGGGGTTGCTGTGAGTCAGAATTGACTCCATGGCAGTAGGTTTGGTTTTTTGGTTTTGGGTAATCTTTACCAGAGCAGACTGTCACATCTTTCTCCCATGGAGTGGCTGGTGGGCTCAAACCATGAACTTTTTGGTTATCAGCTGAGCACTTTAGCCATTGCACCACCAGGGCTTCTTTCATTAATCAAGTGGTTCGATAGTTTTTTTTTACGCTCATATCCTTTGTTGACCTCTCCATAATATTTGTCCTACTTGGAAGAACAACTTCATTTTCTTTGCAACTTTGGACAGTCTTGCAAATCTCTGCCACAATTCAGGCTTGTGAGATAAAATGATTCCAGAAAAGTTAAAAAAAAAATAAAAAAGAAAGAAAATCAGAGAGAATATTGCCGTTGGAAATCAGTGGGTGATTTCTAAGGCTTTCAGGTGTTCCTTCTTAAACAGGAGTTGGAGAGACCGTCACCACTCACTGTTATGAAGGATTCCAAGTACTGATTAATTCAGGTAATTTGTTCTTCCATTGAACAGATACTGAACCTCTACTATGTTCAAAGACCTCCCTTTTATGGATGGGAAACAGGGGTTTGTAGGTGGTCATAAAGCTAGTAACTGGGTTTTCTGTCTCCAATCTGTAAGTACTCTGGCATAACAGTAAGTCGCCTCAGAAGGCTGAAACTATTGAGTACAAAATGAGCTATCTATGGGATTTTCTTCAATTAAAAAAAAATGTTGAGTTGATTTGGACTCATAGAGACCCAATAGGACAGAGTGGAACACCCCCATAGGGTTTCCAAGGAGTAGCTGGTGGATTTGAACTGCTGACCTGTTGGTTAGCACCCAGGCTATAAATACTTTTTTAAAAGTTGATTTTTTTCACCCTACAACATGAGGAGCTAGGGAAATCCGTGGTTTGACACATTGCTTTCACTGATTCTTTTTACATGGTTTACTCAGCCTTTATATTTCACCATATGTCCAAGAACCTGATAAACTTTGGAGGCACCTAATTCTCAGGACACCGTAGGGATCAAGTTATATTCTTGTTAAGGGTTAGGACATTAAACCTCAAGATATGTCCCAATAGACAGATATGGTCTCACAGCAAACTGACAGAAGAATAGATAATCTCTTGACTCCAATTGCAATTCCTTTTCTATTAGAGCACAACACGCCAAACTGGATAATCTGCAGGAAAGACAGTGATGATTAAAAAGATAGTGTTTGTGGCCTGACGTTCAGCTCATCATCACAACCATTCATCACCTTTACTTTCCAATTAGTCTCTGTCTTCCATCAAATAAGCCTTGCCATTAAGTGATAAAATGCAAAATTATATCACTGCAATGATAGAAAGACAGCAATTTGTGTTTAAAATAAACAAGATAAAAACTTGCACGCTATTCTGTTGTCCATTTTACTTTTTATTGGAGTCTTTTTGCATAAATGTGAAAGATAACCATAGCAAATGCAACACTCTTTAGAAAGGATGTTTTCAAATAATGTAATAATTATGGGGAAAAAGTTTACTTGCCTAAAAATGTAGCATAAATTTAGCATAATTATGGAAAGAAATGGAGCTGATTTGTGTGAGCTCCCATTGAAGCTTTGCTGAGAGAAGAGTCATTCTTTTCACTCTTTTCAAAAAGAAGATAAAAAGTAGATGTGGGAAATAGAGAACCGCCTGTAATGAAAGCAGAAAGACTATTTTTTCATCAAAATGCCCTAACATTTAATAAAACAAAATGACAAAAAAAACACACAGTTGACCTGAAAATTACCAGAACTAGCTATTCTCTAAAATAGCAAAAGTTATTATATTCAAATAAAATGTGTAATTTGAAATCTTTCTTATATCTATCATATCTACTGTTTTTCAAAACAATGATATCAAAGTAGTTTGGAAGTGGGATATTGCTCTTACCTACAGCTAACATTACAAATATAGTTGCTATTTATTGAGCATTGCTATATGTTACACAGAATAAAAGCTATTTCATTTAAATATTCTTTTTCAAACCTAACAACTCTATAAAGAAGATACTGTTATATAGCAATTTAAAGACTTGAAAACTGAGTCTCAGAGATGTTAAATAGCTTGCCTAAAGTCACATTGTTAGTAAATGGTATGAATTCGTTCATTCATCTCTATATTCACTGAACACATACTCTGAGCCAGGAGACAGAATACATACAGGAAATATGATGATTAAATACACAACAAAGCTCCTGCTATCATTGTAATGGGTAGAGACTGATAATAAATATGTTAAAAAATAATCTGAGTAAATAAAAGGACAAATGAATAATAATCTCAGTTCATTGCTGCACTAGTCATCTAGTGCTGCTATAACAGAAATACCACAAGCGGATGGCATTAACAAAGAGAAGTTTATTTCTTCGCAGTAAAGTAGGCTAAAAGCCCAAATTCAGAGTGTCAGCTCCAGGGAAAGGCTTTCTCTCTCTGTTGGCCTTCTCGTTAATCTTCCCCTCGTCTAGGAGCTTCTCCACGCTGGGACCCCGGGTCCAAAGGATGCACTCTAATCCTAGCACTGCTTTCTTGGTGGTATGAGGTCCCCCATTCTCTGCTTGTCTCCCTTTTCTTTTATCTCTTGAGAGAGAAAACGTTATGCAGGCCACACCACAGGGAAAATCCCTTTACATTGGATCAGGGATGTGGCCTGATCAAGGGTGTTATATCCCACCCTAATCCTCTTTAACCACAGGCAGAGATTATGATTTATAATACATAGTAAAATCACAAAATAGTGGACAAATACACATGGCCTAACCACATTGACACATATTTTGGGGGGACACAATTTAATCCATTACAATTGCTAATAGTACTGTAAAGAAAATAATATGTGGAAACAGGGTAAGAATGACTAGACATGAGTGAAGATGGGTTATTGAGGAAGGCATCTCTCAGGAGAAAGCACTTGAGCTGAAACATTAAGGGTGAGACTGTGAAAATCTATTGTTCTTAGGTGCCCTCGAGTCGGTTCCAACTCATAGCAACCCTGTGTACAACAGATGAAAAACACTGCCTGGTCCTGCACCATCCTCATAATCCTTGCTACGCTTGAGTCCATTGCTGCAGCCACTGTGTCAATCCATCTCATTGAAGGTCTTCTTCTCTTTTGCTGACCCTCTAGTTTACCAAGCATAATGTCCTTCTCCAGGGACTGATCCCTCCTGATAACATGTCCAAAGTATGTGAGATGAAGTCTCGCCATTCTAAGCAGCATCCTGGCTATACTTCTTCCAAGACATATTTGTTCATTCTTCTGGCAGTCCATCATGTATTTAATATTCTTCACCAACACCATGATCAGAAGATATCAATTCTTCTTTGGTCTCCCTTGTTCATTGTCCAGCTTTCACATGAATATGAGGCTATTAAAAGCGTCATGGCTTAGGTCAGGCACAACTTAGTCCTCAAAGTGACATCTTTGCTTTTTAACACTTTAAAGAGGTCTTTGGCAGCAGACTTACCAAATGCAATATGTCCTTGGATTTCTTGACTGTTGCTTCTATGGGCATTGATTGTGGATCCAAGTAAAATGAAATCCTTGATAACTTCAATTTTTCCCCATTTATTATGATGTTGTTTATTCATCCCATTGTGAGGACATTCGTTTTCTTTATGTTGAGGTGTAATCCATACTGAAGGCTGTAGTCTTCGATCCTCAACAGTAAGTGATCAAGTCGTCTTTACTTTCAACAAACAAAGTTCTGTTATTTGCGTATCACAGGTTGTTAACAAGATGCAACCCTGACACATACCTTTCCTGATTTTAAAACACAGGGGTAAAATACTTAGGAATAAATCTTACCAGAGATGTAAAAGACTTATACAAAGAAAATTACACTACACTTCTGCAAGAAACCAAAAGAGACTTACATAAGTGGAAAAACATACCTTGCTTGTGGATAGGAAGACTTAGCATTATAAAAATGTCTATTCTACCAAAAGTGATCTATACATTTAAAGCAATTCTGATCCAAATCCCAACGACATCCTTTAATGAGATGGAGAAACAAATCACCAACTTCATATGGAAGGGAAAGAGGCCCCAGATAAATAAGGCATTACTGAAAAAGAAGAACAAAGTGGGAGGCCTTCCTTTATCTGATTTTAGAATCTATTATACTGCCACAGTAGTCAAAACAGCCTGGTACTGGTAAAACAACAGATACATGGACCAATGGAACAGAATTGAGAATCCAGAAATAAATCCATCCACATATGAGCAGTTGATATTTGACAAAGGCCCAGTGTCAGTTAAATGCGGAAAACACAGTCTATTTAACAAATGGTGCTGGCATAAGTGGATATCCATCTGCAAACAAATGAAACAAGACCACACCTCACTCCATGCACAAAAACTAACTCAAAATGGATCAAAGACCTAAATATAAAATCTAAAATGATAAAGATCATGGAAGAAAAAATAGGGACAATGTTAGGAGCCCTAATACATGGCATGAGCAGTATACAAAACATTATTAAGAATGCAGAAGAAAAACTAGATAACTGGGAACTCCTAAAAATCAAACACCTGTGCTCATCCAAAGACTTCAACAAAAGAGTAAAAAGACTACCTACAGATTGGGAAAAAGTTTTTAGCTATGACATTTCTGATCAGCGCCTGATCTCTAAAATCTACATGATACTGCAAAAACTCAACTACAAAAAGACAAATAACTCAATTAAAAAATGGGCAAAAGATATGAATAAACACTTCTCTAAAGAAGACATTCAGGTAGCTAACAGATATATGAGGAAACGTTCATGATCATTAGCCATTAGAGAAATGCAGATCAAAACTACAATGAGATTCCATCTCACTCCAACAAGGCTGGCATTAATCCAAAAAAACCAAAATAATAAATGTTAGAGAGAATGTGGAGAGATTGGAACACTTCTACACTGCTGGTGGGAATGTCAAATGGTACAACCACTTTGGAAATCGATTTGGTGCTTCCTTAAAAAGCTAGAAATAGAACTACCATAAGATCCAGCAATCCCACTCCTTGCAATATGTCCTAGAGAAATAAGAGCCTTTACACGAGCAGATATATGTACACCCATGTTTATTGCAGCACTCTTTACAATAGAAAAAGATGGAAGCAACCAAGGTGCCCAACAATGGATGAATGGATAAATAAATTGTGGTATATTCATACAATGGAATACTATGCATCGACAAAGAACAGTGAGGAATCTGTGAAAGATTTCATAACATGGAGGAACCTGGTTATGCTGAGTGAAATTAGTCAGTTGCAAACGGACAAATATTGTATAAGACCACTATTATAAGAACTTGAGAAATAGTTTAAACTGAGAAGAAAACATTGTCTTGTGGTTACGAGAGGGGGGAGGGAGGGAGGGTGGGAGAGAGATATTCACGGGCACTAATTTAGGTGAAGGGAAAGACAACAGACAATACAGGCGAGGTCAGCGCAACTGGACTAAACCAAAAGCAAAGAAGTTTCCTGAATAAACAGAATGCTTTGAAGGCCAGCGTAGCATGGGCAGAGGTCTAGGGACCATGGTTTCAGGGGACAGTTAAGTCAATTGGCATAATAAAATCTATTAGGAAAACATTCTGCAACCCACTTTGAAGAGTGGAGTCTGGGGTCTTAAACGCTAGCAAGCAGCCATCTAAGATGCGTCAATTGGTCCCTACCCACCTGGACCAAAGGAGAATGGAGAACACCAAGGACACAAGGTGATTGTGAGCCCAGGAGACAGAAAGGGCCACACGAACCAGAGACTACATCATCCTGAGACCAGAAGAACTAGATGGTACCCAGCTACAACCGATGACTGCCCTGACGGGGAACTCAACAGAGAACCCCTGAGGGAGCAGGAGAGCAGTGGGATGCAGACCCCAAATTCTCATAAGACCAGACTTAATGGTCTGACTGAGACTGGAAGGACCCCGGTGGTCATGGGCCCCAGACCTTCTGTTGACCCAGGACAGGAACCATTCCTGAAGCCAACTCTTCAGACATGGATTAGACTGGACAATGGGCTGGAGAGGGATGCTGGTGAGGAGTGAGCTTCTTGTATCAGGTGGAC